>NW_018397286.1:40380-76779 GCF_002168275.2 Theobroma umbraticum
ATAGGGTTGATTGTGTTGGAACAATAGAAAGATAATTAGTTTTTTTTTAAAAGACACCTCTTGAATAAATATTCAAAATAACAAAAGATGATAATAATCCTATATCTAGGATCACCTATTTATAATAGCTAAGATAAATCCTAATCAAATAGTAATCCTAATCCTAAATTCATTATCATCCTCAAGATCTTGAATCTCAAGGGGGTTGTGGTCACCTTCCGAATTCTCCATTCGGGCTTCCACTGGTTCCTGACGCTACAAGGCTTGCACAGCCCGGGTCAAGTCATCAATCATTCTCTGCATCTCTGCCAACTCAGCTTGTTGGGGCTGATTGCCTCTAATTCGTCCTCTACCTCGGCCAACCATAGTTTCCTAACTAAGAAAATAGTAGGATCGTTTGCTCTGATACCACTTGATGTAGTCAAAAGGTTTAGGGCAATTAGACTCAACAATTAGGCTAGAATAGGGTTGATTGTGTTGGAACAATAGAAAGATAATTAGGTTTTTTTTAAAAGAAACCTCTTGAATAAATATTCAAAATAACAAAAGATGATAATAATTCTATATCTAGGATCACCTATTTATAATAGCTAAGATAAATCCTAATCAAATAGTAATCCTAATCCTAAATAAAGACTTAAAGTACTAAATTCTAATAAAGATAGAAAAAAAATTTCAAACTAAATAAAATAAAGAAAATAAAATCCTAAGCTAACGAAAATACTAAATAAAATAAAATTCTTGATGCGCCTGCATCATAATCAGAAGGGATGGAACCATGCATGGACACTCCTTTGCATCAGTGTCAGGGCTTGTTTGTTCTTTGACTTCTTTGTACACTATTTGTAATTCCTTTTGTTGGTTGTCAAAGATTTGGATGGATACTTTGATATGCAATGTTTTATTAGCCAAAATTTTAATAGCTCTACAGGATATGATGCAATGTAAAATTAGTGACCAATTGCAAGATGAAACAATATAGTAAAGCCTGCTACCTTGAAATAAATCTAAACATCAAAAGGTTTGCTGCCTAGAGATAAAAGGGGCTTTCAGTTAGTGCATGCCTTTTAGAAGGTTAAGATTGGTGCTTGCATGCAGCTTGGAACTGGGTGCTTGTCTATGTTTGACACATTTAGTGAGCTATGCTTAACATGATTGCCATGATTTATTTGGGCTCGTGAAAAGCTTGTTTATGAGCATGTCCCACTTGAATTAATGTCAATCTTTTCCTCGGAATGAGCAATCCGTCTTCTTCCTAGTGTCAGGAGCATGTCTCATTGCACCTGGCATCTTATATGCTTATAGTGTCACAAAGTAGGCTTCCCTCCGCTATTCACTTGGTCTCATGTGGTGCCTTGGAAAATTAGTTTTGTATACAAATTAGAAATTTCAGAAATTCAAGAATGACATGTTGAGTTTGAGTCTTAAGCTTGACAGGCTGGTGTCGAACAAGCTATCCGATCTAAACTTAAGTCTTCCATTTCAGGTGAAGATTGGTTAAATTTGTCCATTCCAGACATAAACATGTGTTTGTATCAGTACAGTTTCTCATCGCTCTGGCTGCTATTGATTTGTAGATAACTATGCTAGTTTGATGGTGAAGGGTTAGATTTTGTTGCCATCTTTTGGTTGGATACGTAATTGTCAGCAGAAAGATTTAGTTAGCTCCAAAATTTTCTGTCAATAATTATGAGGCTCTATATTGCTCCTCTCATGCCTTAGGTCATTTTGGTATTCAATTTTATAACAGATATGTAAAATTTGTGTGTTGTGCATTTCTTTTTCAGTTGTGTGTTTGTCTCTTTGTTTCCATTCATTTTGTTTTGTGTTTAAAACACTGGTTTAGTGTTGGTTTCTGACTCATATTTTACAATTTTCTTAAACAGGCTAATTTGCATCTAAAAATTGCTCGCTGTTACTTATCTTTGAAAGAAAGAGTTCAAGCTATCAAATTCTTTTACAAAGGTAAGGTGGAGCCATAATTAGAAGAAAACAACTTTAGGCTATACTACTTTGCCTAAGAAATAGATAAAATCCATTTAGCTAGTGTAGTCTAAGGCAGAAGGTGTGCTAAAGGCGCTAGGACAAGGCACAACATGGCTGAAATTGAAGAACTAACTAGCTGGCACATAAATTGAACTAAAATTGACCCTGACTTGATCTGTGTGAAACTCGACTTGACTGAACATGGACTGACTAAATGGAAAAAAGGTGACAACTTGAAAGCTAAAGTGACCAAAAATTGAAGAGACGTGAGACCTGAATAACCTGATAAGAGATCTAAAAAGCTAAACTATAAAACTTTTATTAAGGATATAAAATTTTGCATTTTATTTAAAATCTTGGATTCAAAAAGATATTTTGTAAATGATTAATTAAAAGATAATAGATGATAATTTTTCAATTAGAGGTGGTGAAAGTTGATTAAGCTGATCTGACTTGAACTATTTTATTAGGAGCTGCAAGCATTTTTGAGGTTATCATCTTTAGATTCTTAGTGCAACTCTTTCTTGAACGAAAATTTGTCTATGTAATTTTGCTTAAGATTTAAAAATTCTGTGGAAACTGGGTTTTTGTAATTTTTTAATATGAAAACTTTATGCATGTCTGATGGAGCTTCCCACTGAAAAATCTTTTCAATAGTAAGTTCTTTTCTTCACTTTCAATTTTCATTTTGGAAAGTTGGCTGATAATGGATATGATTCAGCACTCGACCAGATTGAGGATGATGTTGATGCTCGTTTAGATTTGGCTTCCCTTCTTGTTGAAGATGCTAAAGAAGATGAAGCAATTTCTTTGCTGTCTTCTCCAATAAACTTAGGTACCTGTAATCTCATAATTTTGTTTCTTATTAATATACATGTAGAACAAGCATAACAGTCTTTTCCTTAATTTGTGGCTTTAGATCCCCAGAATATTGACCAGAATCCTGATAAATCTAAACCATGGTGGCTTGATGGGAAAATAAAATTGAAGCTCTGTCACATTTATAGAGCTAAGGGGATGCTTGAGAAATTTGTCGACACAATTCTCCCTTTGGTTCGTGAGTCACTTTATGTAGAGTCTCTTCAGCTGAAGGTAACATTAAGAGTCTTCAGTGCCATTTAGGTTATTATCTATATGATCTCTCTCTCTCTCTCTCTCAAGTTTGAGGCAGAGAAGCACAAGACCTCTAATCCTGAATCAACAAATTTTTATCTGCAAGTAGTAAACTTGACTTAATGTTCACATACAAAATTATCCTGGTTCACTTTTGCACTTGGCTCGAACGTGGCAATAATTGTTGGATGTTTTCTAAGTTTTTCCATTTTATTGGAGGTCAGAACTCCATATCCATGTCCATTGCATGTGTCAGATACAGGTGCTTGAAGAAAATGAAGAGTCAAGAGTAACATATAGTACAGACTTACTGTCTATATGTATTTCCTGTTCAAAATTTTGAACTTTCTAGAATATCTGTTCATTTGGGCTACACTGGTACTTCTTTGATAGTATAATGCACTTCACTGAGTTATATGGCACAATTTAGAGCTGACAATATATAGATAGTTATGGGTTAGCATGTCGAATGTTGTTCCTTCTACAGAAGCATCATTGTTGGTATCGCATGTGTAATATGTTGAGCTCAACATGTAAGCTACTGGAGCTTAGTTATCTGGGACGCAGGAAGTGCTTTAACAAAAATTCGTATTTGTTATGCTTCCAAATAAAGCCAGATGCTAAAATTTTATGAGTTAATGGCTGTTCTGGGTTCAGATTAAGGTGAAGAAAAGGCTACGAGATAGTGTTCTATTTGAAAGAGTTAAAAAAGTTGATGATCAGCAAACTGATGGTGTATTTTGTGGGTCAAGGCCAATAGTAACTCCAGCAGATAGGTAAGTGGTAATCTTTCTCCCAATTGATGTATTTTAAGATTCCTGGTGTGCATGTTTTTTTTTTTCTATTATTTGTAATTTTGTGTTTGTTTATGTGAATTGTTGGCAATCGTGGAAATTTTGTTTTCTCCTTTTTCTTTTTTAAATAGCACATTAGCTTTACAAATTTTGATACCTCTTTTTTACCCCATGAAATTGAGTGAAAGAGACATGGTTTTTGATGTTTGATGGAAGTCTTTAATTTTCATTCAAATGTAAATTCTCTGAAAACAGATCACAAAGCACTTGAAATGATTCAAAAGTCCATTTTACAGAACAAAAGATTCAAAAGATTTTTTTTTTTTTTGGGTCATAGATTCATAAGAGTTCAAAACAATGATTTATACTGTCTTTAGTAGATCTAATGACTTCAAAATGCTCTTCATATGGCTTAAAACTACTAAAATCTCATAAGAGATTCAATATTTTGTTTCACTTGGAAACATACTTCCTAGAATGCTAGTAGATAAATATGAGTGTTTTAGGATGATTGAAACAACTTGGGGTAGAAATAGAAAGTAATCTAAATATCTAGATTCAAATTGGACCAATAGATGAGTTCATTGGAAATGCTCTAAATGCTAAAAACCATGCATAAAACACTTTAAAGGGAACTAAAATGATATGGTTCACCAATAACTATGATTTTTTGATCATTTTGGCAAAGGCTACAGTCTGTATGTGAATGGCAACTGGTAAGTGGTATTTGGTAGAATTGATCTAGTCTGGGCCAAATTCTCACATATCATATTTAGCATAAATTTACTATTTTCTGATCAACGCTTAGGCATTTCCTATCTTTTCCCTGGCAGACTTAAATTTACTATGTTCTGATCAATGCTTTAAGAATAGGATGAAAGCATCCAGAGCAAGGAAGCTGCTGCAAAGGAAAGCTGCGTTGAAGGAAGAAAAAAAAGCTGCAGCGATAGCTGCAGGACTCGATTGGCAAAGTGATGATGCAAATGACAAATCTGAGGTAACCCTAATTTATATAGTTAATTTGGATGGAGTTGATTTTTTCATTTGAAAAGCACTTAAGTTTTTTTTGAAATGATGAGATTGTGTGATTTTGGTCTGATGTATTGGTACATACATTGTGGCTTGCAGCAAGAACCTGTTAAAGAGCCTCCTTTGCATAATCTTCTAAGGGATGAGGAGCATCAATACCTTATCATAGATGTTAGTACATTTTATTTGTAATCATCCTTTCTTTCATTTCTTTATTTATTTTTTATCTTTTTTGTAAGCTCCATAAGTTTTAACGGGCTTTCATTTCCCCTCTCAAGCTTATTATCATGCCGGGACTTATTTCAGTCATAACTTTTATCAAATATCCTTTTTTTTGTTTCCCTCTTGCATCTTTGCAATAAATTAAGTTCTTAAAAAGAATAAATAAAACTTAATAGTCATTGTTTGTGCTTATTAGTTGTGCAAGGCATTGGCATCATTGCAAAGGTATTACGAAGCATTGGAGATCATCAAACTCGCATTGAAATCGGGTCACAACATTTTGCCTGTTGAGAAGGAGGAGGAGCTTCGGTCACTTGGAGCACGTAATTCGTCTCCTTACCCAGTGTCCACTATTTTGTTCATTTTCTCACCAATTGTTTTGGTCAATGATTTTATTTGCTTCATTATTAAAGAAAATGATGTTGTCAGATTTTTCATGTATTGCTAAAGAGTATATTAATTCTTGCAGAAATGGCATATAACACTATGGATCCCAAGCATGGGTTTGACTGTGTGAAACACATTGTTCAGCAGCATCCATATAGTATTGCTGCTTGGAACTGCTATTACAAAGTAATTTCAAGGTATTGAATTTTAGTTGTTTATCTTCTATTTTATGACTTTTTACTAAGGAATAGGTTCTCCCTCTCTCTCTCCCGTGTTAGAAATAGCGATATCAGTAAATAGCTTGGTCTCTTCAGTTGACTATCATTATGCTTGCACTTTTTACTGGTTATGTTGTGATCTACTTGTATGACCATTATGTGTTTGGTATTGTGACTTATGGCAATTTTTTCACTTTATATGCAGATGTGGAATCTTTGGTTTGGAATAATAGAAAATAGGAATGGCAATAGTCTATCGTTGACAGTATCCATCTTTTTTACCTGTTTGGACCTGGGACCTGCCTTGCCTTGTCCCAAAAAAATTTATATTTTATATTTAATAATATATTCTCGTTTGTTATGTACTAAAATGTCTTAAAATATTACAAAAATACCATATTTATGTGTGTGTGTGTGCATGTGTATATGTTTGCATGTGCGTGTGCTCTCAAAGTTTAACATAACCATTGTCTGCTACCTTTCCCACCTACTTGGAAGTTTCTTCATTTTTCCTTTGAGCTTGAGCACAACTTGTAACTTTGGGGAACAAAACTTGGCTCAAGATTGACTAATCTTCTTTCACAATTTGCTCAGCTTAAGAAATGTATATAGATACTACTTGATCTTACAGTTAGTCTGGTTATTATATGGTTAGAACAAAATTGTACTTTATGTATTTATGCATAATATTTGAAATATATTTAAGAATAGAAAGTTCAATTAGGCTTAGAAGCCACTCGAGACAAGGTTTGGCTCAATTTACTACTCATGCTCTTCAACATAATGTCAAGTCAAATTCAAATATTTAACATATTGAGCTTGAGTACTTTAAGTCAATGACACTGTAATGCCCATCCAACTTTTAGTCACATTTTTTTTTCTAAATAAATCTTCAGCGGTAGTTTACATCACATTTTTTTTAATTACACTTTCAGCTCACTTGCAACCCCTGCTGTGCCAACACTCCATTTTTCTTCAATCACATGTGTTTGACATATATCTGATGCCTTAAACTGGGCTATAAGTGTGAGTATAACCATCCAAATAAAAGAGAAATTTGGAAAACATTGAATCATCATATGTTCATGCACCCATGTCCAATATTGAAAGTAGAGTTTAGAGCAACATTGGTTGCAATGTGTTTGGGGCGACATGTAGTCTTCGTAAAATTGAACTCGAACCATCATGAAATTCCTTTTGGAGTTTGGTACCTATTTAGTTGTAACTTTAATTCACTTCAGATCATGAGATGTTGAATCACGATTATGATCTTTTATAGCTTTTGGTATTCTTCATTGTTTTATTTTCATTATATAGAAAGTTAATTTGCCATGTTGACTTGCGCTGATGTCACTCTAACTAATAGCATGTTTGTCATTTTAATACTTATCCTTTCCAAGTTAATTTCTAGGTGTTAATTATTGGTTTACTTGTTCTATTTTAGACTGGGAAAAAGTTATTCCAAGCATTCTAAGTTTCTACGTTCTATGCGAGTCAAATACAAAGATTGTGTACCATCCATTGTCATCTCTGGTCATCAGTTTACTGTGGGTTGTCAACATCAAGATGCTGCTCGAGAATACCTAGAAGCTTATAGAGTTCTACCGGAAAATCCCTTAATTAATTTGTGTGTGGGTATGGTTTTCTCCCTTCGATGTTTTTATATTTTCATCATTTCAAGTTTTTTTCATTTAAATCATGTTTATTTTCCTTTTTAATTGTTTTACCTTGCAGGGACTGCCTTAATCAACTTAACCCTCGGATTTAGACTTCAAAACAAGCATCAGTGTCTTGCACAAGGTTTATCATTCCTCTATAACAATTTGCGGCTTTGTGGAAGTAGCCAGGTTGGTTTTCTTCTCATATTATGTCATAATTTTCTCTATTGTGCTTATCATTCTTTAATAAGAGAGAGAAAGAGTATGAACATATATAAAGATGGCATTCCCCTCTAAAGTAATATTGTATAGAAGACAACCTTAAATGTAGTAATAATATATTTGTCATTTTAAACTTTAGAGTGATTATATCAATAGTAAATTTCACCTACACCTCTTGTGGTTTTAACTTTTCTTACATAGCATTCATGATTTTTTTTTCCTCAATTAACATCCCATGGTTAATTTCCATTTCTAGAGGGGTTACACCATTAATTTTACCTAGTAAAATTATCAAAGTACTTTAAGTGGTCATTTGGCTTGAAGTTTTGGAATTTTACCATTGGAATAGGATTCTTCAGTATCTTACTATGGAATCAAATATGTATAGGGTTTTGGAATATTACCATTGGAATAGTTTAAATTTTTGGATCTTTGAAAATGTGAAAAAAGAACAAAAATAGAAGTTCTAATTCTAGAAAATAATTCTCCCCTTTTTCGTCTGAATTTTTTTAAAAATTCCACTTTGTGCTTCTGTATAATTTCCTTGCAGCATGAACATGCTAGTTAATTAGTTTGAATAAGAAAACTAAAATAACACAATCTTATTAAGCCAAGTTATAGGACATCTTATGATTTTATTAAATAACAAAATCTTATTTCATCAAGTCAAGTTGTAGGAGACCTTATGATTCATACTAAATCAAGTCAAGGTAAAGAACATCCTAGATTTACCTAATCTACATGGACATGCTTATACATATATATATATATATATATATATATATATATATATATATAAATGATGCAGATTAATCGTATTTCTCTATCAGGTACAATGTTGGGGATGGGGAATGTAATACTCGCCACCTCTCTAAACCTGATATTTTAGTGTATATGCATATTTTAAACAATATTTTTTCATATTTAGGTTATTATTTAACTTATATATTCTTAAATTTAATAAATATAACATAATGGGGAAAAGGTGGAAATCCTTGTACTTGAAAAGAAAGTCAGGAGATGATTTTTTAAGTGTAACTGGTCTGTGGCACTGCCCTACACTTGAAATGCTAGTATTAATGATAGTAAACTAGGTCCCATGCTAGAGGAAGTCCTAGTTTTTTCGACCTTCATTGCTTAGAGAATTAAGCTGTTGGGTTGGGGTTGGCTGGCTTTGGCAGGAAAATGCTAGTGAAACAAATTGTCAAGGATGTTAGTCCATCTCTACTTGGCTGCAGGCTCGTTTCCAAACATTTGTATAGCTGCTTCTAACTTCAGCATTACAAAAAACCTAAATTTTCTTTTCGGTTTTTTTCTTCTTTTACATCAAAGGTGCAAATCTAAATTGTATGAATGTTTCTAGTTTAGGCCCTAGCTCATGCAGTACAGCAGTGTAGCGGGGATTGGAAAGGATCAGGCTTAGATTGGAATCCTGATAAAATCTTTACAAAGTTATGCGGTCTATCACACTGTAATTTGGCCATTGAAATGCATGTCAATAGAAGATTGCCTCTGGGGTGGCAATGGGTGACAAACTTGAATCTAACAATAAAGTTAGATGGTTGATCCTCAGCATCACATGAGCAATCTTTTAAAGTAAACTGTCGATATTCTGGACTGTGTTTTGCTTTATGTCGTGTGGTTTCTGTCAGTTTAAGAGACAAACATATACTACATAGCATATATCAACAGCAAAACTTGATGGAATCTAACAAGCATCCATGCAAATTTTTGGCATTCATTCGTTAAGTAAATCGTCACATTAATTGTGCACAAATTTTGTGTAGGAAGCATTGTACAACATTGCTCGGGCTTTCCATCATGTTGGACTTGTCACTTTGGCAGCCTCATATTACTGGAAGGTGCTTGCAATTAGCGAGAAAGATTATCCCATCCCAAAACTTCCCAATGAGAATTGGGATGTGGCGGAGAATCAGAATCATGGTTATTGTGATCTTCGGAGAGAAGCAGCTTTCAATTTGCATTTAATCTATAAAAGAAGTGGAGCATTGGATTTAGCTAGGCAGGTCTTGAGAGACCACTGCACTCTTGATTAATCTTGCTGTCTAAAGTTATGCACAGAACATGTTGATATATTTATTTGCCTATATGCAATTGTAAGGAATTTGTTCTTTTTCTTATCAATTTCTTTATTTTTGAAGTAAATATGACTCAGAGCAAAGGGAATTTATGCAATTCAGGCCAAAACTCACACTTGGAATGAACTTTTATTGATCAAAACTCTATTAATTGTCTTTAAATGGAATGGTAAAGATTAAATTTATTAAAATGGAGGTAGAGGGATTAAATCAGCTTAACTGAAATAATAGAAGAACCAATTCAACTTACATTCGCATAACTCATTTAAAATATGACGCACAGCATATTGGAGAAACAAATGTGAACACTTCCCTTTCTAAAAATATTCTATACAGATTAATTAGACAAAGAAATGGAAAGGAAGCTTATTACCAACTTTCATAAGTTTGCAGGAAAATAAAGTCAGAGATCTCTCTTCCTCCTAATAACCCAAGAGCAAAGGGAAGGCATTCATTTCCTTTGCTCCAGTCAAACATAAGGTTCCAACCGTAGAAGACACTCTCTTACAGAATCTAACTTATATCTGCTGCAGTTTTCCAACAAAGTATGATATCTAGAAACACAAATAAAACTAACACCATGTGAAGTGGACAGACATTCTTTTTCCCATGGAATCCTTAGCTCTAAGCAGTTGCATAAAGCCTAGGGATGTGAATGTCAAAAGAAGCATCAGCTTGGTGATACTTTGTTTAGCCAACATCCTGAGGACGCCAATGTCAAAAGAAGCATCTGATGATTTCTTTAGGCTTTAGTCCTGTTAAAAGGACTATTCAGTCGGAATCCTCACAGGAGTTCGTTGTGTCAGACACTTCTGATGACTCCTTTGCATCTTGAAAAATGGTATATACGATGCCATATGGAGTCACCACACTGTTGAACTTGATGGTCTTAGTTCATGCAAAATATCAAGCTACCAACTGAAGAAGTTTTCATGTATTACTTTAATGTCATGCCATGGATATGCTTTCATTGATTACCAGCCATCAGCAAATAAAACATAATATAAATGCAAGTACAACTTTTGGTCAATTTAGGAAAATGTAAGAAGCAGTTAGTCAAAACTTTATTAACGACTAAACATTATTAACTCCGGAATGTGGATGATTCTGACAAAACTAGATTTTTCAAGGTTAAAATATTAAATAACCCCTGAACTATCTAAGTTTTTTTAAAAAAAGCTCTTTTGCTTTTATAATACCCAAATAAGCCTCTCTTCTTTAGTTTTTACCTAGATAAGCCTTTATGTTGACAAAAAGATGTCACATACCGCACATGAGTTGAATGGTCGTTAGACTCGTTGTGAGCTAGCATCCTTCACACTTGTGGCAAATGACAGCTTTTTTGACATGGCAAAATTGGCTAACTGGGATAACCACGTCTAGGACAAAAAACTGTACCTCTAAGCCAATTTTGTCACGTTAAAAAAGTCATATCAGTATCCCCATGTGCAAACAGATGTCCACTACACATAGCCATTAATGTCACGGGAGACACATGACATCTTTCTGCCAACATAAAGACCTATATGGATACAAATTTTAGAATAAGGAGTTACGTGGGTACAATAGAAGAATAAAGGCTTATTTAGAATAGGGGCATATCTGAGTACAATAGCAGAATAAGAGCTTATTTAAAAAAGTGATAAAGTTCAAGGACTTATTTAGTATTTTAGCCATTTTTTAATGGTGACCTTCACAAGCATATTCTTGAGAAGTATTGAACATTATTTTGAAACCTCTTGTCCAATCTGTTCCAAATTGGTCTTAAACATGTTTCTGCATGTGTTTAACACCTCAGTATTGTTGAGATTTGAGAATAACTACAAACTAAAATCATGAGAAGCACATTTGATCACAAACACAGACATCATGAATGAACTATGAACTAATCAAATCAAAACTTATAGTGATCAAAATTCACCAAAACTGCATGTAAAGAAATGAATTGATGGCAACATTCATCAGACAGCTATTGGTACAAAACTGCGTGATTGGCTAAACTATTCAGTAATGTGTAAAAAAATTTACCAGATATTCCTCTGCTGCCCTCATGCTCTCTGGTTTCATTCCTTGTATTTCTAAACTCTCTTCCTTGATCCACACAATCCTGTTCTTCGCTGTTGTGTTGGAGAATTCTTGCATCTCCAACAGTTGGCTCAGAAGGCTGTACATCTTGTGTTTCTTCACAACTTTGGGACATTGGTTGAACAGATGATCCATTACTATTCTCTGGATGAGATGACTCCTGCTCGTTTTCAGCTTGAATAAGAGGCAATTTATCAGAAGCTTTAGGAGAAGCAAGGACAGAAAGACGGCAGAGTGGACAGGTGGTGTGGTTGGCAAGCCAATGATCAATACAGTCCATGTGAAATGTATGGCCACAAGCAGGAATCTGCTGAAGTTTATCCTCTGCTTGGTAGTCCCCAAGGCAAACTGAGCATCTACAATAATAAAGATGACACTGTACCAGTAAGAAGAAAATTTTGAAAGTAAAAAGCCGTACATATTTCTCATAGGAATCTCTTAATTTGTGAACTATACTAGCCAGAACACTGTTTTCCTAATCAGTTTTAGAAGATTCCAATAAGACAGCCATCAGTTCTATAGCATTTATGGCACTAATCTATGTCATTATGATTCATTGACTGAATAGAAGAAATGACTTTTACGATAACAAGGCACATGATCTAGCTAAACCAATTAGCTGGCTTTTGGAGAAAAGTGTTCTTCAAATATATAGAAGAGCACTTTTCACTGCATCAAGAGACTTGTTATGCATTAAATATCTGGGAATCATTTTTCCTGTTTCATTCTTTGGAGTTACAGCCATTCTCATTGGAAGTGTCTATCTATTTGGTTATTGTGCAGCTTACATGCACCCTTTATGAGAGAACAGAGATGAAATTTATTAGCAACTTTTATGTCAAGATTTTTCATCATGAAAATTTACCTTTTAATAATGATGATTGTTTTTCCCTTATTTTTTTACACAAGTGAATTATTCCTTACAAACTCAATATTTATTACTCTGTGCTTTACAGATTCATAGTGTTATCCTTCAGCAAAAGCCATCTATCTCACGAAAAATTTATAAATTTCTCTACTTTAAAATTAATATTTATGTGTTTTCCCCTTTTTAGTTTTTTAATAGATAATAAATTTTTAAAATCTTAATGTAATTTTTTACATAAGTTAATATTGTTAACGTGTCAAATCACATTCAATGCATGTGATACAAAAGCTAGAAAAGCGCTCAATACAAGTAAAACTTTCCCTCCTGACGAACGATTGTTGGAATCGTCATGTCCTCTCAATCATGGGAGACCATCTGCTTTAGAAAACTGTTGCACTAACAGAGCTCATGCAAAAGTTTTCAAGTAAATGGGTCAGATGGTATCCAACCATATAGAAACCTTGTTCAAGACAAGGTTAAGAACATAGAATCATCTCAAACACTTCATCCATTTCGTGTATTGTGCCCTGTTTAAAAAAATTCAGCACAAAACAAATGGTTTTTCCCCTCTTCTCCAATAACATGGGAACAATTTATGTAACTGAAAAATTATTATTAACAAGCAGCTAACTTACTATTTTGAGTCCACTTTATGTGGGAAGCCTTTACCGGACAAATAATTACAATTTACATATGGAATCTTCAATATATTACGGCAAAATTGATATTTAGGAGGAAAAAATCTCATATAAATGTGTTCGTGTGTCTATCTGTATATATATAATGTATGAAAATTATCCTATACAGCAGTAATGAGTTTTTAAAATCAATATCTATACACATTAAAAATAAAAAAAGCAACGCACATTTGCATCAAATTCAAGGAGAGTTTGAAGCAAGAATCACGAAGAATTAAAAAATGCTAACTCACTGTGTATCTCTGATAGAGAAGGTCTCCTTGTATATAATAATGGGAAGCATCTCTCTTACTTCTTTCTTGAGGCCCAATTCAGCCTGCCAAACCACAACTAACAAAGATGTGAACAAGTGAATACATGCAAATCATTATTAACTGGGAAAAACATAAACATTGAAAGAAAAGAAAAGCATAAAGAGGAAGAGAAGTTGTCATGGTCATACCATATAGAGGTCATTGTTGTTGTCTAAGGCGGTTCTCATCCTAAGAGATGACCAATCCACTCTCCGGCGGCGAAGATAGAACAAATAGAACATGAAGAGGAGAATAAAAGCAAAGAAAATTGGGACAGAGAAGATGAAAGCTTGATAAAGCTTAAGCTCCGCTGAAACAGCCGAAGAAGTTGTTGATGACGAGCAGCAACCTGCTTGCTTCGAACTGTTCTGAGACTCAGACATTTCCCGACTAGTCACCAGACCCAAATGATTTGCTCCTGCTTAACTCAAACACCCAACAGAAACAGATCCCATATAACAATATCTACTTGGAAAACAGATTTAGAGGGAAATTGTGGAAATATGTTGGTTTGGGTTTGAGTAGCTGAATCTTCTCACATGAAAGAAGACGGAAAATGGGTAATGAAGAATTGAATGCAGAGTTGGAGATTGGGTTTTATGCAAAGGAAAGTAAACCAATATATCTAAAGATTTAAGCTTAGATCAGCAAATCTGCATCAAGAAGAAGGAGAGCTTCGGAAGTCATCTTGGCACTATTTATAATAATGGAAGAGATTATATGTTTCAGACAGCTGGTAAACGGTAATACAGACTAACCGTAGTAGGTATAAATAAATAAAAGGATTAAGTATATTTTCCAATAGAATAAATTACATTTCCTTTGTCTCATTTTATTTAACTTTCACAATTTTTTTTTAAAAAAAAAGGTTTGATCCAAATGTATTTCATATTAAAAAAAATTTTTAATACAAAAAAATTATAAAATTATAGGAATTGTAAGAGAATAAAATATTTAAAAAGAAAAATAAAATATATATATGCTATTATAGCACATTCCATGGCTATACATAGAAGGTGGATTTATGACTGACTCCTAATAAAATGCTGTTATTTATTATACTTTAATACTATTAATGTTATATAAATACAATTTTGGATTTTTTGTATTTAATTTTTTATTTGTATTTTTATTTTATTTTTAGTGTCCCAATTTCATGCAAAAAAAAAAAAAAGAATTGTTTATGTCATTATGTTATCATGAAGATATTATGTAGTTTAGAGACAAAGTAAGTAGCTGTCAATGTCCATTTCCAAGTAATGCATGAAACTTAACGTATCAAATTTAAGGGCCTTTTTTTTTTAATTTTTGGTCAAACTTTATTATATTTTGCCTTTCTTATGAAATAAACATGTGAAAGTAGTGAAAGGGTTAAGGCAATTACGATATTTTGTTAATTTTAATGGATTAAAATCTGCTTCAAGTGCCAAGTAATACACTGGATAATATAAATTTATAATAATATAATGGGTTTTTAATTTAATTGTTATTAATTTGGGACAAACTCAAAATTATCACTTTGTTGGGCTCTCTAGACCCAATAGCGTATGGACCAAGTTCGGCCTAGCTAACAAAAGGTATAACTCAAGTTTGAAGGGGGAGGGATGAAGAACATGGCTCTATTCTCCGCTTTTAAAAACCTCAAACAAGCTTGCTTCAACCATTAGACGGTGAAATCTAATCATTTACATATCATTTCCTACATTCTGCCTCCAATCTTGCATTGAACCCTAAGTCTACAAGAAGAAAAACCCTAAAGCAAACAATTACCTTATAGCCAGGAACACAACTACAGAGAGGCCTGAAGGACTGGTTTCTTTTTCTTTTGTACTACACCAAGAGAAAATATGGAACGGATGCTGAATCTAAATTCCACTAATAATTATCAATATTGAACTTAAAAGTAACTAAACAAGTTGATGCAATAACACCCAAACTTTTACCTCATTGGTTGGTGCATGTTCTTCCTATTTAAAGAGTAAAATTCAAATCTCTTTCCCCCAAATCCAAAAAAAAAAAAAACACAAGTTGATGCAATATTGTATTTGGAAATCCAGGGACTGTACGCCCAGCAGTTAACCCAAATTAGGCAACTAATGAATGGAGTGGAAGGCATATAAAACATTCAATAATGCACATAATTGAAGGTTTTCCACCAGTTCCCTCTCATACCATACTTTTTCCATTGCCCACCCCTAAGTATTCCCGCTAATGGTTGGTCATTATTTGTACTATTTTCATATTCTTATCCAGATGCAGCCTCGGCAGCAATACTGAACACAACCAGGTCCATAAAGCACAATTTTTATACATGAAATCTTAGAGAAACTTATATACAAGTATTATTAGGTTAGAAACATGTAATGACAGTTGCCTGTCAATGTGCTCTGTGAAAGAAATATACAAATTACAACATTAATCAAACATCCCTCACCTTAAGCCTAACTTCTGAATGTGAATGAAGTGGTTTCTTTGGGCTCAAAGGAACACTGCTGAACTTGGGAACTAGAACCTTGAAAATGGGCAAAAAGAGTATGTAGAGTATGGCCAAAATAATGGGTGCCGCAACAAGCCATCCCAACAACTGCAGCAATTGATATAAGATGATTTTCAGTCATAATTCCAAATTGATGAGAGAAGCTTCAACTAATGTATAATTACACAAAGTCTACGCTGCAATTTATTATAAGTTCCATTACCGTAGGTGTAAGTAAATCATATTGCATCATAGAGGTTAAAAAGGGTCCTTTCCACCTCTAACTTTACTAATGTAAACAGCTTGGTGAAGGAAGAGAGCAGCTTATTTAACAAAGAATGGGAAACTGAATTATAATCTGGGATAGGTTGTGTGCGTTCATGGCTTTTGGACAGTTGAACATTGAAGCTGATGTCACAATGGAGATTAAGATTTGGCAAAAATGATAGCAGAATAGCATGGAGAATTACATCTCTGTGTTTAATGTAGAGTATGGAGAAGGAAATGACCAAAGATCATTTTAACGAAGGGAAAACTCCTAAGCACAAAATTACAATAGTGTCTAAATCAGAAGATTCTTTGCAATCTAGTTCCAATAGATTTAGCCTTTCTTCATCAGAGTTTTTTTTTTTTAGTTATAATTACTTTTGAGAGTGGTGAATGATGACTTTCCAAATCATAAAGCTTTGAGCTTTTTTTTTGTACAACCTGTGCATATTGGATAAACACTATGCGTTGTCTATTAATGGATCTTTACAATACGATGAATATCATCCTTATTTAATGGTGGGCAACCATTGACAGCATCCATGATTTGCAACCTCAACAACACACAACAAGCTAAGGCCATCAGCCAAGAAACAGCAGTAAACAGGGTAGTTTAAAGTTGAGTGTCAAAGTGCTGGACGATCAAGTTTAACGAACTTATTTATGTTCGGGGCTAGCTCAAGCTTAAGCTGAACCACGACAGTTGTGTGCTACTATAACCCAGTTATCATCCAACTAAAGTGGGGTTCCCTGGTGACCCTTGTATCACCAATTTCGAGCTTCTAAGACCAATTGCCTCCAATCACCAAATAAATAGATGAATAAATAAATGAAATTGGATACTTACAGCATGGGCAATACTAAGGAGGACTTCGTGGGAAGCATGGCCAGTCAAAACTTTCTTCAAAGCATCTGAAGTTAATGGAAAATGAGGTCCACCAGCTATGGCTTCACCGAAGCGCAGGAAGGGCACAACCAGACTATAGAGCAAGCCAACATTACACAGACTAAAACGAGTCAAAGTAGAATAGAGAGATGGATGTTGTTACTTGTAAAATGCTAACATTAGATATGCATAAGATAAGAAATCATTAGCAGCAATTCAATTCTTTCTTCTGCTTCCTTATGATCATCCCATTAATATGTTTTCGGATTAGACCAGATGGTGTCCTTATTTTTCTCACAAACGAAATGGTGATAAGAGAAGTACCTCAACTCAATTGGAGTAGCTATGAAGTTGGCAAGCATGACAGTAGGGGAATGGGAGAGAGATCCCAACAACGCTATAGCCATCCCACACAGTAACACTGTAACCCCTGCAATGTAACCAACATTTTCCGTCAATCAAATACTCTTCAGATCAAAATTTATCACTCAATCAAAAGAAGATAAGAAAGTAATACCACATATTGGAAATATTCCCAAAGTAATCCCCAAAGCTGCAGAGAAGGCCAATTGCTTCGGTTCGGCTCCCCTGAAATCCCAATCGAATTCTTTAAATCATTACCATTACAGAAAACAAAAACAGAAAAAGAACAGAAAAGAAAATCACTTGCGGAGGATTTGGAGAAGAGGATCCACGATCTTTTTGTTAAGCCAAAGCGTCATTGCCATTGAATGAAATTCCACAACTTCACCAATCAATCAAATTCTTTTCCTTCTGATCGAAGATAAGAGATGGGATTCTTTCCTTGGGTTGTGCAAATTTTGGTTTGCTGTCCGCTGCCTCTCTTCGATTGATTGGTGAGACTAAGCAATCTTCTTTCAATAAAATAACAACAAAGTGAAAACGTTTTCAGATTGAGAGCCTCAACTTTCAGTGTATTGTCTCTGTTTTTCCTTCAGTTGTGTTGGAAGTGGATGCACATTTCAACCTTCGACGGCGGATAATCGCCGGAGCCTATTCAGTGTTGGCCATTAATAAATAAATAACGCCTATCATATTAAGCCACGTCATCGTTTCATTAACGTGCCTTAATTTTCTAATTTATTGCACGATGTAGATAGCTTATTTATTTATTTATTTATTTTTCACCGTTAATGCACAAATCAATGATCAAAAGATTTAAATTAAATCAATTATTTTTAACTTTTAAATATTATTATGATTTATTATATATGATAAATTATAATTTATAAATAATAATCGATTAATTAAATATTTAACTTTATTAAATCATTTCAAATAGTCAAAATAGTAGATATTTGAATTCTTAATTTTTAATTAAGCATTAGCATCCAAATAATCAAATATTAAATCCGATTTGGCAAAGAATAAGATTTTCACGTAATTTGTTCAAAACTATGTGACAAATAGATATTGAGTTAATCACGTAATTTGTTCAAAACTGTCTGATAAATAGATATTGGGTTAATGCTTTTGATTAGCCGATTAACTAGTTGATGTTGGACTTCATTCTCCTTTTTATTGAGCACTTGATAAAAGTTCTCTGATCTCTTGTAAGCTTCAAAAATCTGGACATGCACATGCTCAATCCTTAACCTTGTTACCTTAATCCATTAAGCTAGACCTTTTATTTAATATTCTAGAGCAGTTTAATTGCTTAAAGATAGATTAACACTTGTTTAGTTCATAGTTTCAGGGTATTAATCAACTAACCCTCTCCATTAATCGATTAACCATGCTGACGCGGCCTTCCCACCTTTTCATCATGGATCTAATTTGTTTAAAGACTAACAATGTTATAAACATACATTTCTTGAACACACTTAAAGTTCACATATTACACAAACAAATGGGAATATGCTGTTATCATCCAAAGCACTCATTGATAAACAGTGTAGGGGCTAACATATTTAAATAACGTGTATGCATATTTACGTACCAAACCTCCCCTTAGGTATACGTAATGGGAGCAGGAGGAACCAAATAAGTTTCTCCATGTCTATTTGTATTACCAATGTTTAACACAATCTCCCTTTGTAACTTATCTCCATATTCTCCACCTTTTTCATATATAATAATAATAATAATGTCACATTTAAAACATGTTTTCTACTTTATCTTCTTCCTTTCTTTGTCACAATAACAATAGCAATGAGGAGAATTCATCAAAACCATATGCAAATAAGCATAGAGGAGAATCAACCTCAAATTGCCTTAAATTTAAACTGGGTAACTACCGATATTAGATTGCCTTAACCAGCAGATCAAATTTTGAGGTTGACATCTAAAAGAAAGCTAATCAACAAACAAGGCAGGTGCACTGTATAGATGCAAAGTGGTTGAATTACTACTTACTCTTATTCTATGGGACATGCCATCTAATCGAAACGGTCCCCAAAACCTTAAGCTACAAGTTTGGTGCCAAATCCCATGGTTGAAGTCCATATACAGATCAACCTCAAATTGTATTCATTCAACAATCTCATGCCAATCATAAAGTACATAGATGGACCCTCAAAACAGGTAAGAGAGTTGAAACCAATAAAACCAAGAATGATTAGTTTAGGGCATGTACAGATATGTCTTCCCATCATCAAAACATTTCTTTTAAAGCTCGATCCAACTGTTTCGTATATCAAATAAAATACTGAAAACAAAAGAATGGTCATCGTGTTAAAGAAAAACCTTCTTCAAGACATTGTGTTCTTGTATCTTGCATAGTACGTTGAAGTAAAGAGGGGTTGCTAGTAACAATAGCATCTGCACGCTCATGCAACATCCTCATCATCGAATCAGCATCATCAACTGTCCAGGCATATACCTTCTTCTCTCTCCTGTTCAATCCAACAGGTCAAGCAATGAATTGCAAGTGCATTCTGCATACACATCAGTTACACCAATACATCCAGTCACAGCTCAAAAAAGGTTTCATACCCATGCAGAATTTTAACAAGTCTTTCATCAATCAATGGATGGTATACACCAACCACCCTGGCCCCTTTCATTCTCAACAAGTTGGTTCTAGCCCCGGTACTGGGATCCACCATGACAATGTAGCCCACCTGTGAGTTCACCCACGAACCAATTAAATGCACATAAAGAACAGTCAGAAGAAAAATATCAACAAGTCCCACACATAGCCTTAGTTGAAATAGAAGATCATTACGGCAAAAGCACCTCCAAGAATTAGAATTGAGAATAAATGTTTTATAAAAAAACAAACTTAAAATCTTCCAAGACCAGAGTCAAGACATTATATAATTTTCACAAAAGAAGCCAAATAAGGACTACAATAAGCTTAAAATGGGTCAAGTTTAGCCAAAGGAAAAAGGTTGAGCCTATCTCCACCTCTGGTAGATGTGCTAATCAGTTTAATACTTTCATTCCATATCCAAATAAATGTGTGCATGCAATGTAGGTGTGTATATTCACAAAACACACATTACAATTTACAAAGAACTTAATTCCGTGTGTTTCATAGAAAATACTAGCTTTCAATTTCTTTTCTTTGAGGAAGAGAAAGCAGGCAAGATGAGGGAATTCTGCTGGAAAATTGTTTCAAATTTTAACCATATCAGTCCTTAATAACAGACCAAAGAGACTACAAGCTGGAAGAAAATTTGGTCACTCAATCAAATATCAAACCTGTTGGCTCAGTGAACCCAAAAGAAGACCTAATATGTCAAATGAACTTAATTGTAATACCTGATAAGTTGCTTAAAAAAATGAAATGATGAATACATTATGTATTATTGACTATGTTGGTCTAGATGTACTATTGACTACTGAAATCCAGTATTTTCTAGCAAAAACAAGAAGACTGCACACTGCGAAGGGATTTATAAGTAAATGGAACTTAAAACATTTCATACATGTGTCATAATGTATTTGTATAAGAAAAAAATTAATTTCAAATAAGAAAGAAACAAATTGGGATTGGCTTCACGTAAACTTTTGCCACATTTGGGCAGCAGATAGCAATCAAATTCATGTCCAAAGTATAGACTTTCAAAAGATATGTGGGTTGGTAAGTTGGGTTTCAAGCAAGTTGGAAGGATTGCTCAGGTCAAAGCAGCTTTCGCCACCTCCAAAGCACAAATATACCAAGTCATGTAGCATGTGACAATTATCCTTAAAAAATCAATATATACTCCACAAGTTTCCCTGAATAATTTAAGATAGTCATCCATGTGGACAGCACAATCATCCTTTTAACTTACTCAATAGTTTTTTGATAGAAAAAAAAAATAGAAAAGAGCTTACAACAGTCAAATTGCTTCTCACCTTAGCATCCGATGAGAGTTTGATTATGTCCCTTGCTAAACTATCACTTTTAGCCCAAATGATACAATTCTTACACTGCATCTTCTCAACCTGAAAAATTTTATGATGAAAACTTTTGAGCAACATAGCTTAGAATTAGAAAATCTATGCTGCATAAAACACTTCAAGCATTTTTATTTTTTTTTTAGTGTTAGCAATTCAAAATTCAAACAACAGAACACCATAAAAACTCCCAGAATGCTGGTTAGTCTGCCTAATGGCAGCTGCCACAAGTTTCACATGTTAACTATTCTCTGCATATGGCCTAGTTTCTGTCTCAATCTAAGCCTAGAAATTCAAACCTCTTCGCCATTATGAAGGTAATATATCGCTTATAAGCTCTAATAACTTCTGCACCTCAAATCGAAGTTGAGTTCAGTTTTTGACAAATATGTTATAAGAATGTCAAACAAAGTATGTAAAACTCCCATATCAGTTTAGGAATCAACATGCATGACAAGAGATCTCAAGAAGACAACAAATATGAGAAAACAACACAAAGAATTGAAACATCTCTGAGCTTGTACACCAAGACATGCTTCATGTGTTTTGGAATAAGTTTGTTTTAATCAACAAAAGAAAGTTGTCTAAGCTGCCAAGGCATCCAAATGGAAGAAATCTGAACTTAAGAACACTGAACTCATATACATTTATGAAAGAGTATGCTATGTGATGCAGATGAAAAGAGGCTACTTGAGGGATTAAACAATCTAGGATTTTATTTTATTTCTTTGTTATATTCCATGTGATGCAGGATGAAAAGAAGTCATATGAGAGGTATTAGTGAAGAGATTAAAACCTTTGATGGGAAACTAAAACACAAAATTACAGTGCTATTACGGAGGGGAGAAAAATCCAAGATAACATTATTAATGCTATAAAACCATTATAGCATCTAAAGCTTTTCATTTTCTAAAGCTCAAGAGGAAAGGGAGGGAGGGTGAATTGGCACTTCAAAATTTCTGTCATGATGAAACAATAGAGAGAAAAATTAAATAAATGAACTGTGTAATGCATCATTAACACATTTCTAGGTCAAAATCTATAAGAAACAAAGACAAGGGGAGGGGGGAGAAACTCACAGCAGAAAGAATATCCTTTGCAAGCCCCTTTTCATATGATGGAGGCTCCACCTTGGCATCTAGAATCACCTGCTGAACTGATCTTGATATCAACTTAACATCCAGATGAACCTTAATCAGATACTCATCATCCGTCTTTTGATAGAAGAAACAAACAATGATATACAGTAAATGAGATGAAACACTATCTTGAACATACCATCAAAGCATCTTCAATAGTAGGAATCTTTGAATTACCAGACTGATGAGAGACATCTAGTTCTTTTATCTACAACAGAAAACTTACAATCTCAATCAACATTACTCACAGATAGCTTTCCTACATGGGCTAGATATAAGCAGATCTTTTGTGATAAAACCAGAAGGTATTTCTCATAATCAAATTCAGAATGGTGTGTGTCAGAAAATAAACATATTAGCAAAACCAAACTGAAAAATCAAATCAGATATACAAATGAAAACATCTTAATTCCATATTTTATATCTTTTCTTTCTGGTGTGTGTCTATGTCTGTGTCTACATGTATGACTTAAATAAAGAATACTAGATTAAGTCCCATAAGTTATGCATGTAAATACAGATTCCTTAGAACTCAACAGAGCAGAAAAGAGAAAACCAATCAGCAATATTCTCACCTCTTTTGATCTTAAGTGCCCAACTTTAGAAGTGCTGTTACCAGATATCCGCTGCAAATCCCTGCCTGTGTAATGTAAAAATCAAGTCTCCAAACAGCTGTGGAATAAGCTTGTGATACAGAAAAGAGACAGTCAAATTATGGATTTAGTCCTTGTACTATGCCAAAATGTTGGACTTGGTCCCTAAATTTATTATTTGAACAAACTGAGTTCTTGTACTTCAAAAAATTGTTGATTCAAGGATGATAGTTAACTCCATCAAGCCAATTCCATTAAATATGATGTGACACATGACATAGATTTAAATGGCTGCATGGCAAGATTTAATCTGAGAAATGGCGAAATTTAACTCATGACACTTTAAGTAAAAACATCAAATAATTAATAAAAAAATTATTATTTTCTTTTCTTTCTTCTTTCCTTTTTTTTTTCTCTTTCTCTCACTCTGTTAGTAGTGCAACCACCCCCCATCTCTCCCCCATAACTCACTTCTATGGCAAGTCAACACCAGATCTCGCAGACCAGATCAGTGCCAACCAGCAAGATCAGGCATAGGCCGGCCTCAATGTTTCCTTTCCTGTTTTTTCCATTTCTTCTTTAGTTTTTCCTTTCCTTATGTCTCTCATCCATCTCTCTTTCTCTTGCATCATTGCTCCACATCCTGTGGCCGGCCTATGATCAGGACCCAAACCAGAACTCAACGAACTCCATTGCGTTTCATTGAACAAAGATCCCAACCCCAAACCCAGCCTCTCTCTGCATCCCTCCCTCTTTCTCTTTGCCCTCTCATTGCTACCCATTCTGAAATCACCAAATTTCCTTTCAAAACTTCCATAAACTCAGACATATACCACTGAAGTGTAGGATTAACACTGTGTTTGTAATTTTTTGTTTGAAATTTTGGTTAATTTGGGATGTATGAGTGGTTTTGTTGAGTTTGGTTGTTGCATTTTCTAGCATTTTGTTGATTTATTAGTTTGAAGAGAGACAAGGAAGGAGATTATAGCTCTACAAGTGCTTCCTTGAAATCCAAAAATTCATGCTTGGGGAAGTCAAACTTTAGTTGCATCCTGAATTTTCAATGTGATATTTGTTTTGGCTTTAGATGGTTTTACAGAGGAAAGAGTTGGTTACATTCATGTTTGAGACTGTGATGGTTGTTAGAGAGAGGCTTAAAGATGGAAGATTTGAAAGTAAATTTTGATTTAGCTGGCCAGTGCTTATTTGGCACCAGCCAAGTGAGGAGGGAGCTCTGCATGTGTGAGAGGAAGAGAAAAGAAAATTGAAAAAAAAAATTAATAATTTTTTTATTAAGTAATTAATATTTTTGCCTAAAGTGCCATGTGGCTAAATTTTCCATTTATCACCTTAAATCTTACCACATGGCCATTTAAATCCATATCATGCACCACATCATCATGGAATTGGCTTAAAGAGTTCAGCATTGTCCTTGAATCAACAATATTTTAGAGTACAAGGATTCAATTTGTCCAAATAATAGAACAGGTACTAAATCCAACATTTTGAAATTGTTGAGGAACTAAACCCATAATTTGACCAAAAGACCAGAGCTGGACTCTAACATGAGCAAGAAATATTGTTCTCAAGTGTTACAGATCAATTATTTAGCTATGATCTTAAGCCCTCCTAATACTACCCTCCCACAAAAAGCACTTTCAGCTTACTTAATCTTACTTAGGTTGTAAATGCTTTTTCTTAACAGTTTAAATCTTAAAAATCAACAAAGATGAAAGAAACAATTATCATTTTTGAGTAGACAAAAAGTACAAAGAGTAATCTACATTGTGGATATGGGAACAAATCAAGTAATCCAAAGCCATTAGTTTAAACTACCTACCAATTTGTAAATAACTAATAAATCAGAATCAATACTGCTCTAATTAATAACCCAAAACCATTTCTTATATGTATCCAATTGTAGCAAGTATTAAACTAATTATAAATATACCAAATTTATAAGAGAACAATATGATATAAATTGGTGGCATGAGAAGACAACCTATAGCTGACTTATCTGTATACATCAGCAATAAGACTAAAGGGCTGAGAGGATTCCATTCTTTTGCTTCATGCAAATATATATATATATATATATATAGTTTGAATAAGTCGAAGAATTGGAATCAATATTCCAAAACGTTCACTAATCTGTAATTGTTGCAGAAATTGAATGAGGATAAAGATCTTTACATTTTTATTATTTTTGGGCATTTAAATAAGTTATAGGCATGTTAACATCAAAAGTTGAATAGAAGTGGATTAAGAGGAATATGGAAATAAAGGAAATGATGTTGCTTATCATTTCAAATGTCAAAACTTCAGCACACTTTATGCATTGAATTATTGAAAGTATTTTTATACAATTCCTATTCATCAAGCAATTTTGGAGTTTCATATATATTACTATTATACCTGTTCAGGGAAGTAAAGTACACTTGAAAATGAGAAAGCCACATCCTTTCTGGGGGCAAAAGAGAACATCTTAATGAAGCAAAAGACGGTAAATCCTTATATGATTACAGGGCTAAAAATACCTGTCATGAAGTGCAAACAAAACTCCATCTGAAGAGCGAGAGACATCAATCTCAATGCAGTCTACTTGAGAACGAAGAGCAAACTGATATGCAGACATCTGTGTCAAAATATAAGAAAAAGTACAGATGATAAACAGATCAACCAACAACAATATTAGGCGCCCAAAAGAGTAATGAATAAGAATGCTCAATTTAAGGTCACTGTATTCTACACAAACACTTCATCATGCATTATAAGGATGTAACTTGTGCTAATTTAGCCTCAGCCAAGCTTTAGCTTAGGTTCAAGTTTTAAGGCACAAAATCAGAACTTGAAAAGAAACCAAAGGAACCTAAAACCGGGTCATGTAAACAACAAAACCATTACATCTCCAAAGATGTGTAAGCAATCAAAGTTAACAAGTAATGCTCGTTGTCTTAGGAAAGCAACACATAATAGCCAGGAAAAGCAACTACAGAAAGGAAGAGATGCCTACTGTGTTTGGGAAGGCATTAGTTGAGTCACCACCATGAGCACACACAAGGGGAGGATTGTTCAGCCAACCACACCTCCTTAATTGCATCTGCAGGAAATGTAAAAATAAAAATAAATAAGTACTAGTAAGTGAGGACCTGTATCTGTGATGAACATCCCATTTAACTAAGGAATAAATTAAACTGACCTAATTGGAATTAAAAAAGTAACCTTCAACTTAGAATATCAGAAACTATATGCTACTATTTACAAAAAGGTAATTAAAATCATTCAGCAGTATATCCAAAACAATTATATATAGTGAGCATCATCTTAAGTACACTAACTTTAGTAAAACGTTTCAAAACTGCCTTGAAATGCTCTTTAAGAAAATTTACAAAAAGTACAGACACACATATCAACTTCTTATTTCCCTTTGAGCCCTCCATGTTTCAGTTTTAGATGAAATACAGTTATTAAGTAAATCACTGCACATTTGAAAAGCGTACCCATTTGGCAGACAGACATTATTGCACACTACTTTCATTGGAGAAAACCAAGGTACTTTTATTCTCAAGGGAAAGTGCAACTTATAATGAGAAACTTTTACATCTTTTAATGAAAAACAAACATATTAAATTAGACAGGAGGTATACAAGAGAGCAAAGCGAGAGAGAAAGAACAAAAGAGGCTTAAACTAAAAAGGGAAAGCAGCAGTAATGCCTCAAATTTTACTACATCAGATAAGTCAAAAGGAATAAAAGGACACAGAAAATTTAGCAAAAGTATAAATTAAAAACAAGAAAAAAGAAAAACACTTGCTGAAACCTTGGCCTTTGAGTTAAGAACAGAATACTCCACTCCTTCAAATGCTCTACTATGTCTCTCACCCCACAAACACCAAAGTAAATACAGAGGCACCATTGTCCAAACAAAATGGTTCCTGCGTTTACTAGACACTCCTCTCCAACTAGCCAGAATACCAACCACTGTCTTGGCCATGTCCAAATTAAAGGAAAAAAAAAAGACCTTACTCTGAAGCAATTAGACATGTATATGTTCATATTTTTATTTTATAGCACAGAGGGAGTAGATTAAGAAATATCAAATCAAAGATACAACATGGAAACATTTTCAGACGCTTCAGTCACAAGCAATGACTCAATTCATTAATAAGACAGTCATAAAAGCATGAAAAAGAGTTTGAGAAGAAATTAACTACCTGTCCTGGGGACATAATAACAGATATTGCACACGGCAAACAAAAGTGAGATGAAAGCCACATTTAGATAACAACAGGTGACTAGGGATAAAGGCTAAATTGTATTAACAAGTATACGTGGTTCCACTGATAGGCAGAGCTTAGCAGACTCAGCTTAATTTTAAAATCACACATATTTGGCTTTCAGACAATCATAGACCAAGCAGACTACCATGACTATCTGAATATTTCATAAACAAGAGATACTGTAATTGCACTTTCCCTTTGTTTCTGCTATAAATTCTTGTTTGCTGTTTCCTGAAGCCCGGATCTTCCAAATATCACCACTTTATCAAGTTCTGGATTTTCAAGGCAGTAATTACTATCACCAGATATGTTATCGGGAGAAATTTCCTGGAGAGACTTACTATACGATGCAGTCAACAACTTACATGGATTTCTTTTTTTGTTTAAAACAATTTACATGGTGATAAACAAGTGAAATACAATTTTCAGTTCTTTTTTTTTCACTTTTATTAGTAAATAACACGCAAATATAACCAAATTATTTATAATTCTTCATTCAACACAACCTACAATCTTTTCACATGTCAAAAAAGGTCGTTGACAACATTAAAATCAAATTAAACGAAAATAATGAAAATTAAATGCAAGAAAGCCGCTTTGGTGGAGCAATTTGAACAGATGAATAATGGTTAGGAAACGATTTGTTTAGTTGATGTCACGTAATAAGGAAGCAAATAATCAAATTTAAAAACTGGAAAAGGAAATCAGATGGAAATAATTGACGGATAGCGCCTTGATAAATCAGGGCTAAACCATCGAATTCCAATGATTTGGATCTCTGATCACATGTTAAAGGCAAAGGGCAAGTCGTGACAATATCTGAAAAGAAGCTTGGCTGAGCCTTCCCATCAGTAGAAAAAACTAGTTACTTTGAGCAAAATAAAAACGGAACGAGCCATTGAGTTCCTGGGAAATAGTGGTTACCTGATGGAAACGGCGGAGCCTGAAGTGGAAGAAAATGGGAGGCAAAAGGGCGATGAAAGCAAGAAGAATAAGGGTGAAGCGAACAAGGCTTTTGTAGGAAGAAGAAAATCTAAAAAGAGAGGCGCGATTGCTGCGGCCAAGGCCATGGCCTTGGCCTTGGCCTTGCAGATGTTGCCTTCTTCCTAATTTACCATACATGGCCAGAGCCGTCTCTACTTCTTCACAACAAACACAGAATTACTTTTATCTATTGCTGTAGTAGGCCGTAGGTTGAGAGTTGAGAATGGGACACCAACTTCCCCCAGCCCAACTATTAGGAGAAAGAAAAGAAAAGAAGATATTAGGTGAGGCGGGGCGTGAGTAAAATCAGCCATGGACGATGTTTGTATGGCAAAGATGACCGTACGTGAGATGCAATCATAAAAAAATTAGAAAATAAAAGCATTAGTATTAAGCAAAAAAGCAATAACAAATTTAAAATGTTCAAAAAATTCAAAGAAATAATAATAATAATAATAACAAAAGACATCATTCTTGTCTATACATAAACATGTTAACAAAATTAACATACAAAAAAATTGAAATACAAAATTAAAAATTAACCTCCAGTTATTGATGTCACAAGAATAAGCTTTTCGATATAAAGGCATTTCAAAACTCTAGTAATTTCATTTAGATGATATGTATTTAGAAAATGCTGAGGTTAAGGACCCATATTCAACTTTCTTTTATTTATATATATATATGTATATATCATCTTCCCATTAAAGATGTAATTGAAACAAAAAAAAAGTAGACATGTCAAGATGTTTAACAAGAGGTTAGTGGACAATAGGTAATATGCGGACCATAACTGAATTTGGGTTAAGAACATTTTCCTGCTTGGTTCATATATTTTAATTAATAATATCAAAAAATCCATAAATCCTTCTTAAGAAAAGAAACAAAATACATGAATCATGGCGACAAGTCCTCTAAGAATGAGTATTATTTTCCATACATCACTATACATTCTATTTCTTTAATGTCAGCCCATCATAACTTAACAAATAAACCTTATGTTTATTTTAGGTCCAATGATTGTTATTCTCAAAATAAATGTGTACATAAAAATGAAAAAACACACAAATGAATAAGAGTTTCATTACAAATGATAAAAGTCCATACAACAAAAATCACATGATGGAACCAAGTTCCATTCGTGCTACATGATCTTTAAATTCATTAGTAGCATGCCTTTTGTTCAAGGATCTACAATCATCAATTTAGTGCTAACATGCTCAATGATCACTTTATTCTTCTTAACATGTTCCGTTATGGCTAAACACTTGATATTAATGTGTTTACTTCGATTACCACTTTTAGTGTTTTTAGTCAAGAAAACCATGGCTAAATTGTCACAATACATCCTTAATGGCTTAGAAATGTAATTCACAATTCTAAGCATAAATATGAAACTCTTCAACCACACACCATCAGAGGTAGCCTTAAAAGAAAAAACAAACTCAGCCTTCATGATAAAAGTAGTAGTTAAGGTTTGTTTTGCATTCTTCCAAGACATGACTTTGCCAGCAAACATAAAAACATATCTAGATGTTGATTTTCATGAATCAACACACCTAACGAAGTCCGAATCCAAGTAACCAACTACCTCCAGGTTGTTAGTTCGCCTATACATAAGCATGTAATCTTTGATCCCTTTAAGGTATCTTATCACCTTCTTTGCAGCTCTCTAGTGGTCCATACCTAGGTTACTCTAATATCTACCCAACATTCCAACAATAAATGCAATGTCAAGTCTTGTACAAACTTAAGCATACATTAAGCTTGCAATAGCAGAAGCATACCAAACGTTTTTCATTTGTTCCCTTTCAAGCTCATTTTTCAAGCATTGGTTCAAATTGAACCTGTTACCCTTCACAATGGTATACTCAGTGAACAATTTTTCATTCAAAACCTCTCTAAAACCTTATTGATATAGGTTTCTTGAGATAGACCTAAAATGCTTTGAGATTTGTCTTAATAGATTTTAACGCAAATGACATAAAATGCCTCACTCATATCTTTCAAATCAAAATTCTTAAAGAGAAATTGTTTCACCTAATATAACAACCTTTTATCATTAGCTGCAAGTAGTATATCATCCACATATAAAAATAAGGAAGCAGATTTTACTCCCACTAAACTTCTAATATATGTATTGATCCAATATGTTCTTTATAAAATCAAATGAAGAGATGACATCATGAAATTTTAAATACCATTGACGAGAGGTTTGTTTCAATCCATATATGGATTTCTTGAGCTTGCACACCAAATGCTCACCATCATTAGAGGAGAATCTTTTTGGTTGTTTCATATGAACCTGCTCCTCTATGTCCACATTGAGGAATGTTTTTTTCACATCCATTTGATGCAATTATAAGTCAAAATGAGCAACTAATGCCATAATGACCTAAAGGGAATCTTTCTTAGATATAAGAAAGAAGGTTTTCAAGCAATCAATCCCTTCCTTTTGAGTGAATCTCGTAACAACAAATCTTGTTTTATATCTGTCGATGTTGCCTAATGAATCCTTTTTTATTTTAAAAACCCATTTACATCCAATGGCTTTTACAACATTAGGCAACTCAATAAGATTTTAGACTTTGTTAAATGTCATAGAATTCATCTCATCTTTCATAGCATTGTACTACAATTCAGATTCTTTGTAACTCATGGCTTGTGAAAATGTTTCAGGATCATTTTTTGCTCCAACATTATAGTCAGTTTCTTATAGATACACAACATAAATACTAGGGATTCTTGATTTCTTCATCCTAGTTGATCTTTTTAATGTTGTATTAACATCATCTTGAGGACATGTTGCACAATTGGTTGCCTAACAATCTCTGACAATTGTTGAACAGCCGAATTTACTAGATTGTCATCAATAGCTTGTGGAACTTTAACGATTAGTTGTGCAACACTCATATGAATACGAAGGGTGTTAAGAATGACAATCAATCTGCCACTTGAAGTGGGAGTTTGAATATCATGATGATTCTTTTCAAAAATTAAGTTCTAAGATTGATCACTCTGATTAATTAAGTCATTTTAAAAAGCTTTACATTTTTAGATTCTACAATCCTAGTACTATGAGATGAACAATAAAATTGGTACCCTTTGGACCTTTCAGCATATCTAACAAAATACCCACTTATAGTCCTTGGGTCTAGTTTCTTTTCTTATGGATTATAAACTCTTACTTCAAATGGGCATCCCCAAATATGTATATGTCATAAACTTGGTTTCCGAGCTTTCCACAATTCAAATGGCATTTTGGAAATAACCTTGGTTGGAACTCAATTAATATATACTTTATCATTTTAAGAGTTTCAGTCCATAGGGATATAAAAAGCTTAAAGTTACTAAGTATACTCCGCACCATATCCATTAATGTTCAATTTTTTCTTTCTACTACACCATTTTGATCTAGAGATCCAAGCATGGTGTACTGGGCCACTATCCCATGCTCCTCAAGAAACTTTGTAAATGGACAAGGTGCTTATCCATCCTCAATGTTCTACCATAATATTCTCCACCTCTATCTTATCTCATGATCTTAATTTGCTTCTTGCATTGTCTCTCCACTTCAACTTTAAATACCTTAAAGGCATCTAATGCTTTATTCTTATTATGAAGCAAGTAAAGATACATATATCCTGAAAAACCATCTTTGAAAAAGATAAAGTATTTCTGACTATGCGAGTCTATATTTAGACTACAAATATTTGCATGTATGATCTCTAATATGTCCAAACTCTTCTTGACACCTTTTTTTGTCTTGTTAGTCTGTTTTCCCTTAATATAGTCCACATAAGCATCAAAATCAATAAAATCCAGAGTACTGAGTACTCTATCATTCACCAATCTTGTAATCCTCTCTATGGATATATATCATAATCTTCGGTGCCATAAAATAGAGGAATTTTCATTCATAACACATCATTTAATACCAGCATTATCATGAACATGTATTGCATTATAAAAGGCATTGTCTTGCAAATTAATTTGGAAAAGACATCAGACATTGTACCACTCCTAACAGGATCAAATTTATAAAAAAAATTAAATGATGTATTTGAAAAGTTAAAAGAATAGCCAAGCGGTGCAAGTTTTGAAACTAAAATCAAATTTCTAGAGAAACTTGGAATATAAAATGTTCTTTCCAAATTCAAAACAAAACCATAATCTAAAATTAATTTTCATGTTCCAATTGCCTCCACATGTGAATGCATCTTCTTTCCTAAATAGATGCATTGCTCACTATCCACTGGTTTCCTTTGGTTTAGAAAGCCTTGCAAGGTATACAAAATATGGATTATTGAACCAAAATCAATCCACCAAGTGTCGTGACAAGCATCAACCATATTAGATTCATAACAAACAAGTAAGATTCCTTCTTGGCCTTAGTTTGGATGGGTATTTTACCCATTACCTTTTGTTTGGCTTCCCATTTGTTCTTTCCTTGTGTTGCCATATCTGCACTTTCACCCAATTCTACAATTAGCTTGCTTTCCTCTTGAACACACATGGTTAGAAGTTCATTATTATCCTTCTCTGTGTTATAAGAGATTTTGAAAGCTTCATATTGATTTGGAAGAAAATTTAGAATGAAGTGTACACGGAAAGATTCAAACATCTCAACCTCAAGAGATTTGAGCTGAGTCGCAATGTCCTTAATTTGCATGATGTGCTCACGCACACCTTTAACACTGGTGAGCTTCATTGATGATAGCTTTGTCATTAGGGTGCTAGCTAAGGCCTTATTTGAAGAATTAATTGTTCATCAATAGCCTTTAGCAGTTCCTTGACATTATCACGCTCCCCTATTAAATCACGTATACTAGCAGAAATTTTTATCTTTATGAACATCATACTGATATGATTGGATCGCTTCAAAACTTGTCAATTAAAATTTTACTATACAAATATGCATATAGAATAAATAATATATAAGCAAGCAGAGTATTGATCTCACAGAGAATTGATCTAAAATTTTATTAAATACTCAAATTAGAACAATTTAGTTTTATTCAAATAATTAAAATTTGAATTCTAATTAAACTAAAAATTACTCAATTAAAACTAATTTAATTAAAAATTAAAGCAACAAAATAATTGGGTAAAAAATAAATCAAACAAGCCTAGGATTTTAGATTAAAACATATCATAATTGGATGTTTGCCATGGGAAAGGTGAGGCGAAAGCCATCCATTGACTAAAAAAGTCTATTTATAATAATTTTAATGCCTTCGAAAGCCTAGTTACTTGCTGTAAATGGTTATATAATCTCATAAATGATTTTAGTGTTGAATTATTTTCATTTTTGTTTAAAATAGAACATAATTGAATGTTTGCCTCAAGAAACATGAAGTAAAACCCATCCATTAAGCAAAAGAGTCCATTTATAGTCACTTATGTCTTCAAAAGCCTTGTTACTTGTTTTAAGTGGTTTTATAACTTTATCTATGATTTTAAGTTGAATTTTTTTTATTTGTGGTTAAATGGTAACATGCAAGTATGTTTAAGCCTAATAAAAGTAATAGACTTTGCTCATACTTGTCTACATGAGGCCACTAAAAGGCAAAAAAGGGGTCTAATCAGTCTTGAAGTTAAGCACACTTTGAGGTAGAAGACATAGTGATGGTGAATCTTCATTTGATTTCGAGACACAAAATTCTTTATAAGTAATGGTAAGCAATTGATTAAGTCAATTAATTTGATAAAAAAATCCAATTAATCGACTTTTCATAGATTTTTAATAAAACTGTAACAACTTTTTCCTTCGATCGCTATCGGCGTCCGAGTCTCGCGAGAGCATCTGCCAAGTTCCGAACAAGCCTTACTTAAAACATTAGTCATTACTTCATATTCATGCCATCAATTTATAAAATTATTTCGATCCATAAAATTCTTTGTAAAGAGAATTGAACAATGAGCTTTATAAATTGAATAAACCTTTATTCCACATAATTGTAAAAGATAATACATCAAAACTTATAATCTCCAAATGTACATTTGCATTGACACAATTGTCTAATATCATAACAATTTACATTATGATGACTCGACCTCTAATAGCGAAGCGACTCGGAATAAAGTGTTATAAGATGCCTTTACCTATCCGTGGTAGACTAAAATTGTCGATGAATGCACGCTAGGCTGATCACTATCTGTAAAAGGAAAATATGGGGGGGTGAGTCTCACAGACTTAGTGATCATCGACTTCGTGAGCAGGGCGTAGATGAGAAATAAGCGTAAGGTAGATAAGTTGAATATTAAAACTGGAATATCAAATCATATTCTTAAAATACCAAATCATAAGTAAGATATTTGTGCCTTATAAAAATAATGACGTAAATCATAATACAATATTTTCACTTGGAAAAACGGTGCCGAAACAATGTTATAAAATCGAGTTCAAATATCAAAAACATTACTTGCCATACAAATATGAATAATAATATAAAGTATGCATGCTCCCAAAATATGTGGCATGTAAAGAAATCAAGTGTACGGCCACGTAAAACATTTCAAGTTCGTCAAATAAGTACTGAAAGTTTTTATTCAAACCAAGGGAGTTGCAAAGAAATCTCAACTCTCCACCATGCAAAAGAGTATGCATCGAAAACTCACAAAGCTCTCGAGTAGGTAAGAATCGTAATCACTCGTGGACCCATTTTCACGTAATAACATCCGGGAGCTCTGCTCCACCTGATCCCCACAACCATGGCAATCTCGACGATGTTGGCTCACATTGAAAAAATCAAACTGTTGCAATCACGAATACCACTAGTGGCCTAGCCACATATAACAACTAGCGGCCTTGCCATGTAAATAACAGATTATGGCCCTAGCCAAGTCTAACAGCCCATTGACGACCTAAAGGTTCTCTAGCTAGAGCTCACTTGTGCAAAAAAGTCACACTTAATCGAAGTGACAGCCAGTCTACTCTCTACACTCTTGGTTTATCAAAACTATTTTCAAAACCAAATCTGGTAATATAAGGCTTTTCCCTTTACATCCTTTTAAATTAAGGTTTGATAACCCCTTTGAAATTACCTTTCAAATTAAATGGCATGGCGTAATCATTTGTACGAAGATCAGAATAAAATCGAAGCTCAAAACTTTGCATTCAAAATCGTTTAACAAATGCATTTAGCTATGCATATCACACAAAAATACAAGGCACAGATTTTGATGTAAACATCGTGAAAGGCTTGGTTCTTAGTTTCTAAAACTCTTTACGTGCATAGCTTATCTATAGGTATATCCAAATCACTTTTAAAAACACTTGCATCTATAAACTTTCTATAGTTTCTACCAGTTTATGCTTTCCACAATAATAATATACAAATCATGGTAAATCCATTTAAAATTGCCTATCAAGGCTAACAGCTCATGCTATCCATAAATGCTCTTAAGGAAACCAATCATGTTTATTAACGTAAATTAATATATTATACGGAGATTTTAAAATCGACACCCCCTACTCACCTCACAATAGCTTGACACTACATCGCTATTGATTCAAGTGCGTATTTAGCTAATTTCACTTGCCAGTTACCCATTACCTCCTCCGGCATGCCACCACAGCACACTTTCTTTACTTATATACTTCCTATCAACTATATAAACTCAATACCCTTAATTTATTCACGTGCATGGTAGCACATCAACAAATAATTCCGTAACCTAATCTCATAGTTTTCCTGAATCCTTACTTACAATCATTTAACATACAATCGATAGTCTATCAAATAACCAATGC
>NW_018397286.1:76879-109098 GCF_002168275.2 Theobroma umbraticum
TGTAATAGTAACTTTCACATGCACATTTTGATGTCTTACATAATATAACTTTCTTTAGTTAATTAAAGTCCACTCAGCTTCAAATATGGTAATAGCACAAAGGTCCTCAACGTTTCCCTTATTTACCCTTTGGTCCACCAAACTTTTCATTCTTGCAATTTAGTCCTTCCAACATGTTTTAAACTCCAATTTTCTTCTATTTTCCTTCATTTACATGTGTACAAATATAACATTAGTTTTGCACCTAATCAAGGTATCATCATAATATTTAAATATATACTTACCCGCTCGTCCTTTATTTAGTAAAGGCACACGGGTCCCATTTATGTCATTTTTCTTCAAAAGTCATTCTTACTTCTTCTCCTCCACTTAGATTGGTCATATACTTCTTATTCACGATCACTTTCAATCACAGATAAAATATTATTATTTAATTATCATTTTCTCGCGTACAAAATATTTCATTACAAAATATTCTTTTTGCCTATCAATATTCTGTCGCACTTAAATTTACATCCATCAACCCTCCGTCTAATCGATGAGATCATACTGACTCTTATACGAGGGTATGGGGTGTTACAGGAACTAATTGAATTTTCTCCTTTAATATACTTTAAGGCAAGGTGTAAGCTAGATTTGAATTTGGTTTGTTAATTTAGTTAAATCAATTTTAATTAAATTTTACTCATCCTTATTCACAAGAGATTGATTCTGTGATGTGAGGGTCTTATCCAGTGTTGAAATGGATCAGTAAGATGGCGTACAAGCTGGTGTTGTTGCCTAAACCAAAGGTCCATTCAATGTTCTATATCAATGTATTGAAACCTTAAAATGCAAATGAGCAAGGTAATGTATGAGCGAGAGGTGGAGCAGGTGTTAATTGATGGGATGATAAACAAAGGGAATTACACATTGAGACACCAACATCTAGTAAAATAGAAGCGGTTCCCAAGAGAACAAGGAAAGTTGGGAATTGCCAGAAAATTTATGGTGATTTTAAGATAAACTTAAATTCGGTGGGTGGATAACTTTTTTTTTTAGATTCTTTTAATTAAGTAAAAGATTTCGTTTATAAAAAAATTTTTAAAAATTTTAAAATAGAATGTTGATCGTTAGCCAAAAAAATGGATACACGACAACTTTTAAATTTATCTTTTAACCTTTTAATACTTTCTCAAATGTAACTTTTACACATTATTTACATCTATACCAACAAATTAAATCTACATTAACTCTCCAAATAGAATATTTCTCAATTACACGTGTTCATGAATCGGGCCTCTCAAGCCTGAGTTTGGCTCAGTACATCCATTTAATTAGTATTACATATATATATATATATATATTAATATTTATAAATATATTTAAAATTTAAAATTAATTAAAAAATATGTTATTTTTTAATAAAATAATGAAACAAGGCCAAGACCACTCAAATTCGTAAAATCCATATCTAAGCCCAACCCGAGTCGGACGAAGCCCACGCCGTTACGCGCGTAACCCAGCACTTGGAGAGCTCAATCTCCGTTCCCAGTATTCAGCTTTTGTTGGTTTTCCCTCCATTTTTCGAAAGGCAAAAGCTGCTTTACATTTTCTCTCTGCAACGCAGCTATTCCCTTTTTTCTTTTCTTTGTGTTTCTACAACTTCATATAAGTTTAGAATTTAGAAGAGCGAAGCCGCAGCGAAAATGGAAGAGTACTTGCACTTCATGAAAACTCTACGCTCTCAAATCAACGGTACCTACCAATTCAGTCTCTCTCTCTTTCTTCGGAGTCAATCAAGTGTTGTTAATCTCTGAAAACAAATTGCAGATGTGGAGGATCAAGCGTCCAAGATTTCAGCTCAAGAGCAGATGCATTTTACTACAATTCAGGCCTTGCAAAATGATATCGTTTCTGGTGATTTTTTTTTCTGTTTTTTTTTTTAATTTTTTCCCCTAGTTGGATCGATTATCAAATGACTGAAATATAGAATTAATTGAATGTGGTTTGAGTTTAATATATAATATAAATAAGAACTAGTAAGTAAGAGATTCAATTGCATGATCCGTTGCTCCTTGATTGTCTTTTTCCGACTGATCTCTCCTTTTCTTTCTCTTTCTTTGTTGTTTGAATTTCAAAATCGTCGCCATGTTTGTTTCTTGTTGTTAATACTATCATTCATCACGTACATCTAAAAGCGAGCAAATCGTCGCCATAATTATTCTATATAAATGTAGGGCAAAATCATGTATTCTCTTGTACAAATAAATTACATTTTTTAGGCGAAAATCATATTTCATCGAAAGTGGGCAAATCACTATAAAATAATTCCAATTCAAATGGTTATGTACAGTAGGAAAACTAGGGTTTTCCCTGTTCATCTAAGTCAAATTTAAATTTTTAATTCTTTTGAAATATGTTTTGCTTTTGCATTCTCAAAGTTGGCAAACTTGAACCAAGTCCCAATGCTTGCTGAAAATTTTACATATTCTATACTGAATCTTTTCCCTTGACTTTTACCCAATGCTTTTAGTCAACAAATCTTACTCTTTTTTCTAAGCATTAGCATTTTGTATTTACTTGATTTTTATTGGCCGTTTCGAAAGTGTATCTCAAGTAACACATATTAGTAAATGCTTCCTTTTATTGAATATCTTTATGCTTAACTAGCTTACTTGATGTTCTTGTTTGCTGCAAATTGAGGGTGACTCTCTCTTTTCTTTTCTTCCTTACGAAATATTTTAGAGAAAGCAATGCGTGCTTTTGCTTTACTCATCTTTCCTTCTTGTAATCTACAAAGATGATACCAGAAAGAAGACTGCAATTTCTGAGTTGTTTTAACACTCTAGGATTAACAGTTTAACACTGTATGAACGTTGGTTTCTTTTTTCCAATGTCTGTAACGTGATAGATAAAGTGCTTTTTATTATTTTTTTCACAAGTTGGTTCAATTTGAACTTTTAAGGATAATCCTATCCCCCATCTAAGTACTTTGAATTATTTGTATCTTTTCTGTTCATAGACCAGTTCTATGCAGTCAGTTCTTTCTTCTATTGTTCTGTACTGATCTCAAAATTTTACATATTTTCTGAATGTTCTTTATTTTGCAGTAAAATCTCAAGCAAAGCAACTTAGAGAAGATACTGAGAAGATGGTGAAGGCAAAGGGTCAAATATGCTCGGAAATAATTGGAAAACAGAGAAAAATAACCTCTTTGGAGTCTGATTCATTTGCACTTACCCAGGTAATTTCTCTCTCTCTCTCTCTCTCTCTCTCTCATTCTCATTATATGAGTGAGTACACAAAACCTGTGCTCATGTGGTAATTTACTTTCGAACTTAAGCTAGGAATAAGAAAGCAGAACTCAAAGGAAGAAAAGGATAAACTTGGCCAGCACATACAAACGTTTTAACAGAATTACTAACTCAACATTTTTCCTGTCTCTAGAAAGGCAACTACAGAAAAGATGATAGATTTTCTTGTTAACAAGAAATTTTGCAGATATGAACATTGGACAGGTGTACTTTTCTCACTTGATGAGCTGTTACTTGTACCGGTAGAATTGCCTCGTAAAATAATGCTGGTAAACTGAACATCCTTTACTGTGAAGCCACTGACCACAAGCCTTTCTGGAGCCTTGATTCACCGGAAAATTGCTAGTAGACTTTAGCTATCAACTTCTGATGATGTCCCTTGTATCTACAGGCTTGCTTAATTTAAAAATTTATACTTGAAGAGCACATGTGTGCAATGAAATTTCCTCTTACATTATAGATAACCTGTACAACAAGATATCTATGCAATAAGCCCTAAATATGGATCAGTTCTATATTTTGGCTGCTGAACTGTCACTAGTTGATATTTGCTTCTCTCACATCGAGATACAGTGATCAAAGCAAGTAAATTCAGTAGAACTAGGATATAAATGATATCGCTTACAATGTTCTGTGCCTCTTCTTGGCTGCCTTGGATGTGCCTGTTCCCTTCTTTCCCTCTTTAGTATTAGTAATCAGCCTGGATATAATATAGAAATTCCTTACAATTCTGTCAAAAGTGAAGGAAATCCTGAATAGGATCTAAAGTACATTCAAGCAAATATTTAAGGTTTTGTGCATGTAAAGAAGAGGAAAGCAGCTAATAATGATAAGGACAAATAATCTATTTCTGTCAGGAATTGGACCTTGTCTTTCTTTCTCTGCCTTTAGATGACTGTATCAGATGATCAGAAAGAAAAATGAAAAAAGATGACTCTGTATCATCAATTTAAATATGGAATCAAGTTACTGATAATAATCCAAGATATCATAATCCTCACATCTTATCCTGCATTTCAAAGTGTAAGAAGTCATTCTGCTGTAGTTTCTTATGGATTATATTCTGAGTGAGAATCTCCATTGTATATATTTTAAGTTTTAAACGAAGAAGAAAACCTTTAAGTACCTAATACGAGTGGCCATGTTGTAGGATGCTAGCCCCGTGAGATAACTCTTATAGTTGTTTATTGAACAGCAGGCTTAAACTTGGGACAAAACAAATAATGCTCTCTTACTGTTTTTTTATTTTCAAAAAATTAATCTTACCAAACCGATATGCATGTGAAACTTTTACTTTGTGCCGAAATGGGTAATGTTGGCTACCTATATGAAAAGCTAAAATTTATTTCAGCTAACAAGATAAGGTATATGTTGCCATTATGTTTTTGCCCAACTTTTTGGTTATTGATTTTGTCTCTGACTTAAATACAGACACTGGAGCTTATTCAACAGGAAAAAATCAGCTTAACTTTCAAACTAATAGAAAAGAGGTAATTCAAAGTGAACCTGGGACACAGTGTGATATAACGACTGTTTAAAATGTCTTAAACTCTGGGATGATGCCTAGCTTGCTGGTGAACAATGCTATCTATGATCAAATTGTGGGGAAAATAAATTAGCTTCCTAGATGTTTCTGGAGAATGGTCACATATATTTACATGTTGATCAACACATCAGCCATAACAATGATGCTGTTCATACTACTTAGTTCTATGTTAGCTATGGTTTTGGGGAAGCCTTTTGACTAATACAAATGTCAAAGGACCATGTAGTTCAGATGGATATCCGAGTTTCTTGATTTAACGTGTTATAATCTCCTGATGTTGTATAGCAGCTGTTTAACTAGTACAAATGTCAGAGGACCATGTAGTCAGATGGATATCTGAGTTTCTTGATTTAACATGTTATAATCTCCTGATGTTGTATAGCAGGATGTACTATATCAGATGTGCCTCTGCTTATAGTTTTACGCTGAACAATGTAAATTGGTTGTATTCACATTTGTTTTTATGCTTGATTTGTTTCTCTTTCCTAGTTCAATGTTGGTCTCAGTTATATGTTTAATTCCACAACTATGGTGAATCCCTATATTTGATAATGATAACAGCACTTACTACTCCAAGGTGGCCATGGATCTTTCTACCAAATTGCAGAAACAACAGGTCTGAGTCCCATAAGCCTCTTCTAAATTTCTGAGTTTCAAGCTCAGTTTTCAACAGGCAGTTGATGATCTCCTCTTCATGTGTGAGTAGGACTGGGTCAAATCTAAGAAAACCGGCAGACAAACTGAAGAGCATGGTTTGGTACTTCGCTACATCTTCTATGCCTTTTTTTTTGAATAGGAATAAATAATCAAGTAAAGAAATGGAAAGAGACAGGCAGTATAGGTAAAAGACAATTCTTATAGAACATAGCTAGTCTACTGCCCACTCTTTCATCTTTTTACAAATTTTTTGAGCTTTTGACTAATTTTGATCAGTCCAAGTTGACGAAGTAACAAAACACGATGAGACATACAGTAATTCTTGACAACTTGGATTGGTTTTTTTAGGGTTTTGTTTAAATTGTATCACTTATGATCGTCTGCATCTCCTTAAGTGAACAATGGGTGAAAGAATTACTTAATTGAGATGGTAAGAAACTGATGTGCTCTTAGCAATAAGCATATATATATATGTAACGTTTGAATTCGGATTTTAATATGTTAAAGTTCATGCCAAATTTTTTCAGTTACATACGTGCTGGGAGATCCACATGAAATTAGTTAAAATATCCATTTTGAGGCTGATCTGTTTCATAAGTTTCATAATTTTGCTTTTGAGAAGGGAAAAGAGAGAGCCCTAATGAGAAAACAATATTCAAATATTGGCCAAGTTATAAATAAAGCTTTAATATACCCTAAGGTGGTCATTCATCATTTTGTCCTTCTGACTATTTTTCCATCTGAAAAGTTAATATTGCTTCAATTTTCTCATTCTTACAGACATCATTTTGCTTAGCTGAGTGTTTGGGGAGCTTCTAGTTCCTGTAAATAGATTTATATTTTTTATGCTAATAATAGGGATCTGCAGGTCAACAACAAACATGATGAGCAAATGACAGAATCTGAAGGTCTGGCTTCAATACTTATATCAATTTATTGTTTGAGAATATTTGGTTTGCTTTTTCATTGTTTTGTAGATTATGCTTTTCTGTTTTATTTTATTTATTTTTCATGTGTTATTTTATTTTATTTTATTTATTAGACTGCTTCTTTCCTGCTATATGATAACCTGCACCTTTCAAGAATTTAGCTGGTGACATATTATACATGGTGCATGTGTCTCAACCAAACATTAGCTTCTGATCTCATTGAACAACAGAAGTGAACTTGCCTTTCATTTATCAAATAGTTGAAGGGAGTTTATGTTATTATGCATAGTCTGGTTTTACATATAATTAAACTTAGAGTCTAGGTGGTACAGATTGGCTTCCAAATCACAGAAGATTTTGCGTGGATTAACACAGTAGTGATGCCAGAAAGAGAGAACTTATGTCCGTCTAGATTCACTCGATCAAACCTGCTAGTACTCACGAGCTGTTAGGCTGTAATTCATCCAATCATGCTGCACCAACCTGTTTGGCGAGGTCCAAAGCAACACTATTGGATTAGGCGGACTGCACTGGTCCTCCAGTTGGTTCTCCAAACGCACTTGGGGTTGAAAAGTCCAGTGAGCTCACTGCACTCATTGGACCCAGACTATTATACCTCTGCCTTTCTTTTTTTCTTTTTCTTTTCTTTTACCCTTACTATTATACCACACCCTTGTCAATCTCACTATTACTATTGTTTTCAATCTTACTAATACTAATTTCACTGCTGTGTGGATTGGACCAAAACTGAGAGTTTGTCAATTGTTCAAAAATTTTACTTTGATTTTGCATTATATAGGTAGGGTGCTAATTATTTACTTTGACCCAACTGCCTGTGTTCTGCAAAGAATTTTGATGATTTGCAAATTGTTCTGTTTACACGCTGTTGGCTATTTTATCTTATTTTGGGTTTATCTTGCAGGTAAGTGTGGCATTGAAAACCATCCAATCATGGACTATGTGGTAAAAACCATTCCACCAATGATTTAAAGATTAAGGAGTTACTTTGTTCTAATTATTCCTTGGAATACCAGAACAATGAAGCAGATAATGACCTGATTGTCAAGCTGGACTTAGCTAAAGCCAAGCTTGATGGTATTGTGCAAATGAAAGCCAAACTTGTCACCGATAATGGCAAGGTTAGTAAATAAACTTAAACAGCTCTCCCACTTGAGTGGGGTGAATGCTTCATACAGAAATAATTGATTCATCTGTTTTCCTAATGCAAAGGAAAAAAAAATTTGTCTTGTGGCAGGATCTCAATATGTTTGCATTTGTTGATTGAATTAGGATTTAAGTCACCTTTTCCTTCTAATTATGTACAAGCTAATAGCTTGGCCAAAACTCATGCCTTTTACAAAGTGAATCACTCATTTTTAAGATATTTCATCTACGGAAAAGAGGTTTTCTGCAACCGTCAAATTACGAATGGGATTGCTTTCTAAATTTACAACTCAAATTCAATTTTGACTTATTTTCATTTTATATTTTTCCTTCTTAAGCAAAATATTTTTCAGAGGTAGTCTTCCTCCTTTTTAGCTTGTTCAGCATTCTGTTGGCCTCTTCCTCACCCTGATGGAAAGAGTTTTAAAGAAAAAGGAAAAATGCAAGTAGAAAGAAATGTCAAAGGGAGCTAATTCATTGATGTTCTTTTCCCAGATCAAGGAGTCAATTGAGGAAGCAAAGTGCCGAGCAAACAATTTTAAGGTGACTTGCTTACTAAAATTAATGCATACATGTGTGCGCTTGTTAAAGAGCATGCACATTTTACTAGTATGCCAATAGAAAATCCACAAAAAGATTACTTACTAACGTTAGATTGAGTTTGATAGATTACAATGCCACAATATAGGATGTGAAACATTTGCATTAGTTACCGCTTCTATGTACAGTAATTATTTTATTTAGTTGATACATTTGCGCTTATATATATTTTAAAGTCCGCTGGGAAAAGGAAAACCTCACAATCCATTTATTAAACTATTCTCTTAGAAATCTGTTATGGTTTTCTTCTTTGTTCTGTCATCAATTTCTTGTTCATAACTATAGCCAGAGCTATTGGAAATGAGCACAGTGACTCTGGAAGGGGAATACAAAGTCCTTCTATCAGATACAGATGGAGAAACCGAGTATCTTTGCTCACTGCAGAACCAGATTGAACGAATGAAGGTAGATACATTAATTAGATTATGCTTTCTGTTTCTTGAATTGGCCTTCGGATGTGGTGCAAAGCTAGATTTAAGCAAGGGTAGTCGTAATGTAGATGGTTGAACGTTTTCACTATTTCGATTGTTGTCCTTACACAGGAAACTGAATGATTCTAACACTGACTTTTATAAATAAATATATCAATCTTAAAAGTCTCATATGGTTTCCCAGCAAGATTATTAATACGTGCCTCCATGTTCTGCAGGGAATTTCTAATGTGATTAAATGTGCCTGTGGAGAAGAATACACGGTGAAACTTCGTGCCTGATACAATACAAAACATGTATATGAACCTTCCATAACTCAAAATGCCACAGAATCAGTTATCCTTACAGGTAATATACAACTCGACACTGATAGGAAAATATGGTAAAAAATTTTATAGTTGTTATGGAGTAAATTTTTTAGTTTTCTGAGATGTTGGAGAACAGTTTTTTGCCAAGGAAACATATACAGTAAAAATGCTCTATATTTTACTGGAGAAAGATTATCGACAAATATCAGTGCTTTCATATTGTGATGAGATAATCTTGCAGTTCCTGCCGAGAAGTTAAATATATTAGTTCTTGAAGTTGTTATTCATAATTCTGGGAAATGTTGTTAATCTCCTACTATGCCAATATTGTTTGATGTGCTCTCTTTCCAAGTACCCAGCCATCAGATATTTTGAGCTTCCCAAATTTATAGATCCTTGTTGTAAAAAAGAATAAAACACGATGCTGCTTCAATAAATTAGTAAAAATCGGACACATACATGCACACAAGGAATCACATCTGCTCTTAAATATCTTGTGGTTATCATCTCAATTGTTCATGTCATTTCTATAACACTTAAGAGTAAAATAAAAACTCATTTCCTCTTGCAATTTCTTACATATTCAGATTTAAATTATTCTTACAATTAGAAAATATCTTGCTGGTTGAGATGTATATGCTTTGATATGTATTAATTACATTGTTACTGGGTTAACTATAGAAGTATATGATCTAAGAAGCATAAAAACGAGAGAGAGAGAGAGAGAGAGAGAGAGAGAGAGAGAGAGAGTATCACTTGATCTCAAGGGCATCCAGAGCTCCTGCTATATTGTGGGCTTCATAGTTCTCTATAGAGTTGATGTTAGAGTTGTCCTGGGGGACTGCATCTTCTCTTTTAAAATTGTCTTCACTACGAAGGAACTTCTCACTGCCATATGGCACAGAACCTTTCAAAACCAAGGTCTTGTGAAGGCCACCTAGCAGGTCTTCATGGTCTGTATCACCTCGCTCCCCCACAAATAAGACCAATTTGGAAAGATCAATTCCCCACCTTATTGAAAGATACCTGCATAGCAAATAGAGTCTTTAAACTGTAGCCTTTTAAAGGAAATGCTTTCTGCATAAATTGGACAAAAAATGGGTCTGACCTTAGTGCTTGCATTCTTGACGCAAATAATGGCACCACATTTAACCTTGACGCTGCACGTGTGTAGACAAGATTGCATCGGAAGCCTCTCATCCGAAGCCTTTGGCGAAGGTCATCTATTCTTTGAGTCTGCAATAACTTAAATTCAATAATTACATTTGAAATGCACTTGTTGAGTTGGCAGTGCTTTAGTACGAGTACTATTGTACATCATCATAAGCATACTCACCTTGGCACTAGGTTTAATGCTATAAGAGTAGCATCTGGAACTGCATGCTTCTACATACTCTGTGATGTCATCCTTGTCCCCATCTTCTGTCCTAGCAAGCCTCATTGCCATTGACCTCACATTTTCACCTGGCCATCTGTACTCAATGTGAGCTTCGTAGTCTGTATCTGCTACCATATCCCTCCATGGATAATACAATTCACTTCCACTATTACAGACCAATGCATCAAAATCTTCAATATTTACTAGGCAAGAACTCAATGCCTGCATAGTCTCCCTTAAACTTGACCCAGTTACCAATACAAAGCCTACCTTTCCTAAGCCAATACTTAAGCCTGCAGCTTTCATCACATTCTTGATTATTGCTTGAAAGGTCTCTGTAATTCCTCCATTGTTATCATAGCAATCTGCCGCTATCACAAAAAGCATCTGCCTTCTACCAGGACTGTAAGTAATGCTGGTATAGCTATTTGAAGAAGCCATTTGAGAAATGGCTTCGATGAGTTTCTTCTGTCTGGTTGCCACATCAATCTCTCCATTGAGTTTGATATCTCCCTCTACGGAAAATCTAAGAGATATGTCCTCCACATCCCTTAAAGAGTCACTCATTGGTTCTTCAGGAATCGTAATGATCTCAAGACGGCTAGTGGGATGGCGATTCCTGCAATGTTCAACATGTGAGAGGTAGTTACGGCAGTGTTCTGGCCATGAAAAACGGTGTATGTTCCTCAGGCCATTTTTCCGACACTCAGCCCATAGGTTCTTGTCAGCAACAAGCTTTAGGAGGGCATCTGCTATGGCTTTCTGATCATGTGGGTCTACTAGGAGGCCATTGTTAAGTACCTGGAGATAAAATCTTATTTGTTAATGAGGTGGAACGCACATTTACATTGGCAAACATAGTACATATAACTTGCCAAAACCTAGCAGAGCGCAGGTGAGAGGAAGAATAGAGAGGTTCCTCACAAGATTAAGAAAACTTCTAACTGTTTGCATACTTCAGATTTGGCATAAATAGACAGGATGATTGTGAGTGATCTGTGTCATGCCAAATCAATATGGTAAAGAATTAGCTTATTGAGTTATGTGTTTTGGAAAAAAATAAAAAGTCATGTTTGGAACAGTTAATGGATGATAGGCGAGTTAGATTGTGAACTCTTAATTCACCAGAGGGAGATGCCTTCTTAAAACTCAGTGCGGATTTCATTGGGAAGCCAAAGTTGCTGTAGATGTTTCATTGAGGTAGCCTAATGGAGATCTTTGTATTGGGATAAGTAGATGATTAAGTGCATTAACCAGAACGTTCTTAGCTATAGGTTGATATTTCATTGAATCTAGAATGGAAGATAGAAACCAAATCTCTGGGCGGGCAATAAGAAAGTGTATATATCTTACCTTTAAGATGTCCACTGGTCCACCATTTTTCGTGGCAACAACAGGTAGACCATAAGCAGCTGCCTGGGAGATAATGTTAGAATAGAAATTAATAATTTTATCACTAATGGTTACCTTGAATTCTTGTACATGATACTTGGAGTTCTGAAGTTATGGCTTTTTGAAACGCTTTTCTAGAAATCTGAATGTTACTAAGATCAAGCCTACGCATACCGAGTTAAGAGCTTTAAACTTACCTCAATGAGTGTAAGACCGAATGGTTCCACTAGAGCTGGATTGATGAAAACACCCTTCAAGAATAAAGTTACAATGTTAAAGTCAACAGTTTTTATTGTTCGGAAAAGATGACAGAGTGGTTAACGTGTGGCAAAATTGTTAGCAGAGCTGTAGTAGGCTGATGTATTCTAACCCAAGTGCAACATGTATGTACCTTGGTCTTGGCAGCTAAGCGATAAATTTCAGGAACTTCTGATTGCTTGTGATGCTTGGGATAGGCTACTTGACCATATAGGTCGTATTTGTCGATGAGCTTGAGTACAGTTGTAAGCACAACTGAGCTGCTGTTGGACATCTCCTCAATATCATCTCTGTTACCAAGTATCAATGTCTGTAACAATAAGATACAGCTTGAATAAACGTATTAATTAACTATGGTGTTATGCGTTTGATATTTATATCCTGTTTGTGGAAAACTAAGGTGAAACCACTATGTTTTACCAGGTTGGCCAATTCTCTGAGGGCATGGCACTCTCCAAAAGCCTTGAGTAATGTAGTAACATTCTTCTTGGGGTCGGGACGAGACAATGCAAGTATTGTGGGCTTGTGCGGATTTGTGAAAAAGCGCATTATCTGCATTGTTGAAAACAGTTAGACAATGTTACTGAAAAAGCATACCATATGAGATCCGATACGAAGTTTGGATGCCTCAAACAGTTGCCTTTGCTGTTTGGGCCAATGGGTTAGTGAAAGGTGAATAAAATACATAATCGAGTCCCCATCTGAGTAGGAGAAAGAGAATAAATAGTGTTTGACCTCAGACCATATTGGAGGTAGATGCCTTTTGTTTTGGGCCCTGTCGGGTCCAAGCAATGACTTGAGGTCACCATCATTTTCCAAGGAATCCTGGGTTGTGACGTAGCTGAAGTCCATGCCTGGAGGTATGACCTGACGCCATAAAAAGGAAAGAATGAATGTGATTATAAGTTTGAAGTCATTGTTTTCTAGGGGTGGAAATGAAATGCAGAGAAGGGAGAAGAAAGTCTGTACCACCATCCTTGGCATGTATCGTCCAAGGCAACTCACTCCACGCCGTCTCCTTACTCTAAGCGTCCTCTCTAACTTAGGATCGAAGCCATCATACAATCCCCATTGCTCTTCAATCTCTTGCCTTGTGCTAGTGACCACCATCTCAGCTGCATCCAACCCCATCTCTTCACCCTCAATCCTCCTCATTATCTTGTAGGTGGCATTGATGTCTTCCCTAGACAGTCTTCCTTGTTTAAGCAGTTGCTCAAACTTGTTCCGGCCGAGGGAGTGGCCTGTTAGAACCATGGGCACGTTCAAGGCCCCGGACAAGCGGGCTGCCACCTCCCCAGCGTCCGCATAATGACCATGGATGACATAAGGCCACGTGGGTTTCCCTCCGTTGAGTTGGTCACCCAAGGCCCTGGCCATGGTCACGATGTGGTTCAGAGCCCCATCGACAAATTCAGGGATGTAAGGCCAGAGAGACTCTTTGGGGATGTACCTGAAGGGCGAAACTTTGTAATTATTAGCTATTAATTAATTATTTAACATTTATTAAGAATAAGAAAGAAACTAGTAATTAAATAAATAATTAATTAATTACTTGTCACGCGGCCCACAGGGGATGCGTATTAAGTAGGCTCCACAACTTCCAGAACCATCAGATGGGCAGGACAGCATCTCTGTGGGCTCACCATAGCTTGAATCTACTTCAGGGGAGGTGATTTGTCTAGTCAGCAGATCCACGCGGTGAACCCCTTTTGTGTTGGCTAGAGCCCGAGCTAGTTCCACCACGTATTTCACCTGAACATTATTATTAGATTATTGCAGCAATGTGCACCACCGTCAGGTTTTAAGTTTCCTACTGTTTTTATAGCTAATTTCAAAGGAAAAAAAAATGAAAATGTTTATGAATTATTAAAAAAATTTAAATAAAATTTTATTTTTTAAATGTAATTGAATTTTTATAAATAATAATTAATTAATTATCATTAATTATTATTTTGTATTTATCTCACATTTAAGTAATATTGAGTGAAAAATGAAAAAATCACAACATATTATTTCATTATTTATTATAATATATTAAAACATTATCTTAATAAATGATGTTTTGATTAATAATAAATACTTAACTATTAATTATAAAATTTTATTTAATTTAAAGTAACAATATAAAATTTTAATTAAATACAATAACAAAATTAAATACTTGATTCGACATTGTTTTTATTTTTTCATTTTCAATTGGGAACTTGTTTCTCCAAGGAATATATGCATAATTGTACCTGGCCACCGGTATCAGAATCCCTTCCGAGTTCCATGTTTTCTCCGCGGACTAGCCCATGCATACTGCAGGGGAACAAATAGTACAGAGGTAGGCTATTGTGTGAGTTTTGAATTTGGTGGATTGAAGTAGGGTTAATGCGGTGGAAATACCTAATGAGGACAATGTAGAGATGCTTAGACTTGTCATCATCGAACCAAATCTGGGTGACAGAGTTGATCCTGGACATGTCCTTGCTTGCTTCCGTAGAATTGGAATGACCTTTTTCCTTCTCGCCTTCGGACAGCTCCGACAAGTCATCGGCTGCATCGTCGCGACCTTGCTCACGTTCCAGCCGTCGTTTAGCTAGCCTTCGTGCGTCATCCCATGCTATCTGCCATAACAAAAGTTTCCTTCACTTTTCCACACAAAAAAGCTGAAAATGATTCCTTTCCTTTGCTTTTCTTTAATATATAGGATTGAATATAGAGGGAGAATGGGATGCAAAGTGGGAGAGGGAGGGAGGGAGGGAGGGAGATACCTGTTTCTTTTTGCGGGCAAGATGCCAAATGCGCCAGCACATATTCTCGAGCCTGTTACTGCGTTCACGAGTATTCCTTGTTGCTATCACCTGCATTCACATCCACCCTTTTCATCCGTTTTATCATCATCACAAGTTTTCCAATTAATCATGAGCTATGCATGATATATGGGCAGTGGAGATCAATAACTTGCTGTCAACTACGCCTTTAGCCTCTAAAACAATATTGGGTCTCGTTTTTGGTAATAGGAACTTCATTTTTGCTTGATAATTAAGTGACACCATGAAATAACAGGAGCCCCTTTAATCTTCATGTGCATTTCCTTCTTATATTTCTGTGGTTTGTTAAGATTTTGAGTTACTGAATGAGTAGTTTTTCTCTCTTAGCTCGTAAATTTAAATCCCATTTATGTTGAATCCTTGTATGTATACCATATAATGAAGTGGTGCTCAAGCGTGGTGAGTTTGGAAGGAAGAGACGAGAGATAGCTACCAAGGGAAGAGAAGAGGGTTAATTAACCTTGACCCATGTCCTATGGAGGTCAGACTCGTCAAAGCCGTTGATGACTTCCTCCACAAAGTACTTGGTGGGACTGAACACCTTCTCTTCTTTGACCTGCACCTTATTCTCTTGGAATTTGGCAATCTTCGGCTGCCCATCATACCTCTTCCTTGTGCCGCTTCCCACGTCTAGTATCGCTTCCAAGTAGCCATTGATCCACTCATTCCTGCCATTTCCTCTATCTACCTCCTTACCTACGTTTCTGCTATGTAATATATGTTTATATGACCTAGCTAGCTAGCTAGCAAGCTAGGCAAGTAGTTGTTTCATAGTTATGAGGATTGAGGAGGGAGGGAGAGAGGGAGGGAGGGGAAGAGAAAGAAACAGAAGACTAGGCTTTGAAACCCATGGAGTTGGAAGTGAAGAAGCAAAGCCTCTTAATTTATAGAAACCAATGAAAATTGCAGCAATATTATTTCACCTTTAAAACTTCTTTCTATTCTCCCTCTAGATCTCTCTCTCTCTCTCTATATATATATAAAGTAGCCAAAAGTTATTTAACCAACAAGGAGAATCAATTTTAGTACTCCTAAGTCCTTACATATATATAATATAATAATATATATATATATAATATAATCAATATCCTTTTGATTCATTTCATATATCTCTCTACTCTCTTAATATCAAGGGGGTCTTAAAAAAAATTTGTGCCTTCCTCATATAATAAACTTACTTCTTAACACTTGTAGTTTATATGTTATTATTCATTTTTGGATTCCATTTGATTAATACTTTGTTTTTTTCCCTTTTGGTATTATACCTTATAATTCATTTTTAAAGCTCTTGACTTGAGATTTTGTTGTTTATAAATAAAAGCATAATAACTTTTAAAGCCGAATTTCTTATTTTCTTCTTCTTCTTCTTCTTAATTACTTCTTTATTCTCAGTTAATTTTCTAAATTTTATTTGAAGACTTGATTTGTAAAGGTAATAACCCAATTTGGGTTGTAAGATTTACAAATTGTAGGTGATGAGAATGACTATAAGATTGTGGCTAAGTGGTTTAAAAAAGAGCGATGTAGAAAATTACATGGTTTGCCGAACAGAAAATTGCAATGTAATATTTGTGCAAAGATGTGGCTTCTTTACTACAAACTCTCATTTTCTTCTTACTAAATTGCATTTCGTCTTTGAAAACTCCATCATTAAATATTTCTTTTGTCTATTCCTGGGCAACCACACAAATTACACACTTTTCCCATTTCTCTTTGCATTTTGCAATTGTTTTCCTGCATAGAAACACATGACAGTTCAACTATTTCCTTACCATAAAATATATCAAGGTGAAAGACACTTTGTCACAAAAATGAGACACCTTGTCCGTAAAATTTTGAGATTTTAATTTAAGAGTTTCGGATTTGAATTTAGAGATGAGATTAATGGATTTATGAGATAAAGAGTTCTTGTTAAGTATAGTGACGTTATTGATGGGCCGAAATAAAAAGTACATATTTGAATCTAATCAAAGTGAAAGATAAAAAGTCGTATTTAGCAATCAAAATACTAAATTCGAATACTATAATACTATATACAACTTCTTTTTTTTTAAGTGAGTAAGGAAGGGAATATATTCAACCTTCAAATGTTATCACTCTACCTCATTTAATTAATTTGTATATTATAAACAAAACATATTGAAAGGATAAAAGATTTTTGAATATTAGATATTTGGGAAGCATCAGATACCTTAAAGGCAATAAGAGCATGAATTAGCATCACAAGAACAGCGTATCCTCATGGCATATATCAAAATATCCTTTGTTGACAACAGGATATGTGCTGAAAATTTGTGCCAAAAAGGATGGCATTGCAATTTGCAAAGAATAAATGTAATAATATATGATTAAGAATCCAAGAGGTAGCAGGAAAAGAAAGGTAGGGAGAGAACTAAAAAGAGAAAAAAAAAGTAGTAAAAGATAAAGAATGGGTCTGGATGGATCAAAGTGTATGGACATTGGGGTTGTGAAGGTTACATCAGAAACACAATTAGATGGGAATGAAGAAGATCAAGTTGGCAGTACTTGCTATTTGGCAGCATCCAGCAATATGTATGGGGCTGACGGACAGAATTCCAAGAGAAATATGCTCTTCTATTTCTAGGGATATTTCAAGGAATATCCCATTTCTTTAGGAACTAGTGTGTATGCATTTCTAGCCTTTCAACTCCTTTTCTTCCTTCTATCCTCTCCATGTCCCTCACTTCCCAACCAACACACCACTTGCTCCCATTGCCAAATATTGCAAAATAAAAAGATATTGCAAAGTATATATAATTAAAGCATACTTTTATTTTGCTCGACTTTGCATTAAGAAAACATAATTAAGGGTAAATTGTTCTCTTTTATATTGATTTGAAAACAAAGTACATACGCAAGAGTGCTTGATTAAATATGTATGGAATCTATAATAAGTATTAAGATATGTTAGTGATGCAATGTGCACCCTTTAATAAAGGAGTTGCACTTAAACAACTTCTCTCCTGTTTGTTTTCATTTAGGAGAAATCTTCCTAAACTTCAATCCAAAACAACAAAGAAACTTACATGCTTATCTTAACTGCTTAAATTTTTTTCTCAGTTTTAAAAATTAATTCTGAATAAGATCAAATTTTCTTATGAAACAAAACTGAGTTGCTTTTTTTTTTTCAAACGAAGTAGTTTTAAATCATTATTCCCAAACGAGAATATTTTAAACGAGATTTTTTTGTCACCTAAGTGCCATGCTATATATTTGATAAAGAAATAATCATATCAGATGTTTAATTTATTTAAAAAATAAAAATTTTTAATCATTTTTTAAATAGCAAAATTGGCTTATCAAAAAATACTTTTTTTAAATAGCAAAACCCTAATTGTTTACAAGCTAAAAACATCTTACAAAATTCAAGAAAAAATTGCAGGGACATATGAGTTGTGCTTATTTTTACTCATACAAAAATTTATTATTAATCTTCTTATATTTTCTATTCATAAAAACACATTTTCCAATCTTGTATTTATTACTTAAAATTTCATTTTACCTTTTTTTTCATGTATATAGTTTGAGTAAATACACGTAACTATGTCATATAGTATAACCGTTAACCAATTCATATATCTTTCTATTAACTTTAAAATTATTATAGTTTTAGTTATGATAAAATGATCAAATTTGCTTAAACATTACTTGAGCGATCGTTGATATGTTCTTGAAAAGATTTAACTATCATACATTTATTCTTACATAATTGCAAGCTTATTTATCTTAGTTGTGTGAATTCTTGAAGTCATCAAACTCTCACTTTCACACACCTCACAAATGTTTACTAGCTTCAATGATAATTGTATGAGTACTAATGATAACTCTTGAGATGCCTAATTTGCAAGATAGATGTACAAAGTTAGAAGTTTACTGTCTACACAACAACAAGGTTATCTCAAGCCAAGAATGTCATTCTCAACTCAATGGATAACCACAAGGTAGATATAGTTAACTACATATGCAAAAATGTCAAGAAACTTGAAGATTCAAAAGTTTCAATTGATCCTAGAGTAAAGCCAATCGATCCAAGGACAAAATGAGTGGAGATCTTAAAGAAATCAAACTCACAGTTGATCTTAGAGAAGCCCTAATCGATCCTATGACAAAAAGGTCACAAAATCTAAAAATGAACAGCTTTAGTCGATCTTATAAAGGTCCTAGTTGACCCTAACGCAGAGAGGACAAGAAAATTAAGATTTTTGGAAGCCTAGTTGATCCTTAAGGGCTTCTACTCGACTACCCAAGACCAGAATTCAAACTTACAAGTTTTTAGGAAATGGATAAAGTAAAGGACACTTGTATTCGATGATAGAAACTTTAATTTGAACATTTGAAGAACCATATATACTGTTGGTCCTATTGGAGTGCTAGAGGGACGTGAATAACATTAAAAATTTTCTGTTAAACCCTTTAGAGCTTTAAGAGCTCTTAATCAACTAGATGAAGAAAAAGACTAGAGCTTATTAGAATTACAAGACACCAAGTAAGGAAGGGTCAAGAGAAGTGGACAATGTAAAAGTATTTATAGTGGTTTGGTCCCCTTGACCTACATCCACTACATTGATCTCCTAATCAAGGATTTTCAACCCAACTTGATACTAGTGGAATTAACAGCTTCCACCAAGCTTTTACTAGGTGAGTTTCTAACCCAAGCTCTAATCTCTTACAACAAGCTTAAGAGTACTTATCACATTTTAATTTCTCAAGAAAAAAGAAGAAAAAAAGTACAACTAAGTACCTTTACAAGTCAAGACAGATTATAATCAAGCTGTAACACTTTTTCTAGATTTGGAATGAAAAACAAGTGTTTTTGGTGAAGAATGTTTGATTTTTGCCAAAAGTAGTTCTTTTTTCTTTAAATCTTCATTCTTTGATCGTTGGAGCTTTCTTTTATACTTGGATACTCATATTTTTCTGTTGGAGATAATTTGTAGTTGTTGGAAACAACTCTGATGTACTTCTAGCTATTATTTTATCCTTTAGTGTTTAAATTCAAAAAAAGAGACAAACTTTGACAACCGGTTACAAGCAGCTCTAACCGATTACAGCTTCTCTACCTTACATTGTTCTGTTGCTTTGATCTTTGCTCTAACCAATTATAGAAGGCTCTACCCGATTAAGAGTGCTCTATTTTCAAGCTTCTTTTCTTCAGTCGACTTCCTCTAACTAGTTATAGCAGGCTCTAACTGATTAAGAGTTCTCTGTCTTCAGGCTTTTATTCTTCAGTAGATTTCTTTTAACTAGTTATAGTAGGTTCTAACCAATTACAAACATTATGGTTTCATTTCTCTACACAACAATCTTCCTCTAATTAGTTAGCTTTTCCTTTAATTGACCGAAGTTTTACTTTTTTCAACCATAACTAAATAAGATCAACTCTAATCGACTAGAAGATCTTCGAATTTTGAACCTTTCCATTTTGGCTCCCTTCAATGGTCAACTATATTTTCAAACTTGTTTTTGGCGTTTGAAGATACTATGACTAAGAGCTCTAACAAATTAACCAGATCTCGTAATCGATTAACATATTTCTGTTTTGCTTCAACTTATCACACACCCATGCCTTAACTGATTAAGGTCTTTTGATAATCAATTGCTAAGGTTCTGTTTTTATTTATTACTTGCTCTTTCCCTCTTAATTAATTAACGTTTCATTAAACTTAGCAAGCTCTTTGACTTGCCTTTAATTAATAACTTTGTTAGGGGTATTAAATTAAATCTTGCACAATTAAATAATAAGATTAGACATTAATGAATGAGGAATGTTTTGTTATCATAAAAAGCATATGGAGTCAACATTCTCCTTCTTTTTTTATGATGACAAAACACTCATAGATTAAGAGTGTAATGTCTATATATATAAAAGGAATTTATGTTGGAATTGTTCCTTTAAACATGTGCTCCCCTTGAATGTGTGCCCAAATAAAATTACACAACATAAAGACATTTAATCACAAAAAGATATATACATACATCGGTGTTCAGTAATTCATACAAATATAAAATCTTAACACAATATAAACCACATAAACGTAAATAAAATTTCATCATAAAACCATAAGCATTCAACCATTGTTTAGAAAACATACCAAAACAAAGACAATAAAGGTATATATTAAAGATTGAGTTCACCATTCTTATCAACTCTATTTCTTAATCTTATTTTCTTGTCTTTCTATTTTTCTCCTTTTTTTTTGGCATCATCTAAAAAGGTCTTAATATGAGTCTGAGGAGGGTGAGGACTCATTAGTGCCAAAATGAACAATGAGAGGTTTGGGAGAGGAGTGGGATGAAAGGTCTAATGAAATGGACTAGAGGGCTACAAGTTTAGAGGACTTTTGAGTGGAGGTCAATGCTAGTTTGGCAGACTTTCTTCTTCTGAAGCTTTTAGGCTTGGTGAGCATATTTTTTCTTCCAATTTGCTTTATGATAGGAGCAGTATTAACAACTTTACCTTTGTCTGAATGTGTTTCTCCTACAATATGTTCTATTTCTAATGGAGCTGAATAAGCTTCTTATTGCATTTTTGCTTGTTGTGCTTGCTTAACTGTAGCTTCCCTGATGATATCTCTGATAAATTCAGAAATTAGGATTTCTTCAGACTTTTAAGGGGAGCTCACAGCACCTTTGTTAACAATTGAATATTCTTTTCCCACTTATGTTTTTTTCTCTTTTTGTTTCTAGCTCTTATTCCTTTTAAAGGTAAGCTCTTTATCCATTTCTCGTTCTTCCTTAATCACTTTTATGGTTGGCATCTTTTCATTTTCCTGTTCCTCTTGTTTAGCATTATTCTTTCTAGATCTTTCATTTTTAGCCTTATTCTCATTTGTGTTTTTACATATTTCTTTTTGAGTTTTTCTTTCATAACCAGAAATAGCACTTTCAAACTATTTTGTAGTTGTTCTTTCACTTGATTGATTAGTAGCAGTGGCTAGGGCTTTAAGAGATTTTGTTTCCTGGGCTGGATGTAACAAGTCTTCAAGCTGTTGTAGTGTTTCTTCAATCTTTACAATTTTCTCAGCCTAATCAGTCAATTTCCCATTGATTCTCATGAAGAGAGTAAGCATCATGTCATTTGAGGAAGGGGTTAACTAGTCTTGGTGAAAGGTGTTGAAGAACATTTAGTTAAAATGGGTAGAGGTCTACTTTTTTGTCGCCTTAATACATTTATTCCTCTTTATCTTGTACCCCATATTTAGTAACTTCCTAGAAATATCCCCTAATCCTTGTTTCTTGTAAGATCAGATTGAAATCTTCCATTCCATATTCCTTTCTTTTTCACCAAGGCTCTAAAAATATTACCATAAGGCAAGTTTGCTTGGTTTCCCATCAGGATTGCCCTACTTTTTTCTACCATATGCCTTCCCATATTCAGTGGGATTTCATTGAATACAGCTTCCATCAACCATAATTCTTGTGCACTAACATAATTGAAGCTGCTGCTTCTTCCATCCAAAGTGGTCACTATGAAATAGTGTAAAATCCTAAGCTGAGCATTCTTAATTTCACTAGCATAACTTTTAGAGGAAAACTTTTCCCTTTTTCTAGTGACAATCTCCCACAGATGGTTCAGATGATATTTCTCAGGAATCTTGTACTCTCCTACTTCAATTCATGTTTGAGAAATTCTCTTAAATCCCGAACATTAATTTTAAAATCTTTACCATTTAAGAACACAGTTAAGTTATCTTTTGCAAATCTTTCTTGACCTGCCAGTTTAGTTTTGCCAATAGTAATGTTAAAATATAATTCTTTAACTAAATAATGGTTAAACATTCTATCTCCAAATGTACTTAACTTCAATATTTCAAAATATCTCTCTAAATCTTCTTTTAGTCCAGGTGAATCATTAAAACTTTCCCAGTAAAAAAAACTTCCCACAAGAAATTGTAGCATTCGTAATCTTCTTAAATCTATCAACATACAAGTCATTTCAAAATCGAGAAGAGGAACTAGTACTTTTCCCTATTGTGGCTCTTGCATCTGTCAGTTTTTCTCTTCCTTTGCCATTTTCTTTTTCGTCCTTTTTTCTTCTCTGCTAAAGATTCTTTGATTTTTCCTTTCTTTTTAGGGGGGTGTGATGGAGAATCATTAGTTTTCCTTTTTCTTTTTTAGCTACTTTATGGGTAAAAGAAGTGCCATGGGATTTTTTTCTTGGATATTGATTTTCAATGTAATTGACTTTCTACGTAGATGGGGGGTTTTTTTATAGGAAGTTAGTAACTGCCTGCCTATGTTTTGAGTGGGTGATGAGCTGTACCACCTGTTTATTTTTTTTTTTTAAAATTTTTGGCACAACAATTTCTCTTTTCCACATATTTCTTCAAATCGATTACAATAAGCCTTAATTGATTACTATATTTCTGACTTGGTACTTTCTTAACTACTAAAATTGCATTAATTGGTTAAAGGGTCTATTAACTGATTATAGTGATCCTTATTTCTATTACACCTATCCTTTAACTCATCACAATTATGTTAAGAAGTGAGTAGGATTATCACAAGACTTATCATAAAAAACATGGTAAATTCTGCAGAATTTAGAGTTCATTGGTATCAATCATTCCTAAATCTCTCCTAATTCTACAAAATTATTCTTGTTTCAATGGTTTTATGAAAATGTCAGCCAATTGATGCAAGGTATCTACACATTCTATTTCAATAACTCCCTTAAGCACATCATCTCTAATGAAATGATGTCTTATTTCTATTTGCTTTGTTCTAGAATGTTGAACAGGATTTTTGAAGATATTTATGGCACTCATATTATCACAATAAATGGGAATTTTTTGCATAGTCATTTCAAAATCATTTTGTAGTTGCCTAATCCATAGAATTTGTACATAACAACTACCTAGTGATAAATACTCTGCTTTAGCAGTTGATAAAACAACAAAATTTTGTTTCTTGCAAGACCAAGACAGAAGCATGTTTCCAAGGAATTGAAAAGTACCACTAGTGCTTTTTTGATTAGTTTTGTTACCAGCAAAATCAACATCGGAATAGCTAAAAAGATTGAAAGATGAATCTTTTGGGTACCATATGTAACACCTCTAATTTTCAATGTAAATTAATTAAATTAAGAATGATGTATGAAATATGTGGAGTCTTGAGAACTTTGATGAACTAATATGTATTCCTAGTGTTTGAGAGTGTATGTATTGACACTTAGGCAAAACTTTGAGGAAATATGTGATAAATCTCATAATTTGAGGTTTTGATCTAAGTTTGACGTTATGTTTGGGGATTTATAAGTTTGGGGTTAAGTTAAGTGAATGATTAGAGGAGTGATATTAACATGGAATGATTTTGGGGTGTTGAACTTGGATTTTTGCAGTTCTTAGGAAGCTTGGAACTACCTACAAAGGTAAAAGTATTGATACATATCCTAATGTATCGATACATTCTTCGCAGGACGAACACCAAAGACCTAAAAAAAAAAATTCTATCGATACAATCGATACATTCAAATGTATTAATACATTCGAGAATGTATCGATAGATTCTGCTAAAGATGAACATGTATCGATACATTATCGATACATTATCCAAATGTATCGATACATTTGAAATAAAAAGTACCTAGGGCTATTCTGCCCGAGAAGTATCGATACATTGCCCCAATGAATCAATATATTCATTCGAAATAAGGGTAAATGTATCAATACATTGCCAAAATGTATTGATACATCAGAGAGAAAAAATAAAAATAAAAAGAGGCATCGGGCCAATTCGCCCATTTATTTCTCTCAACTTCTTTTTTCCTTTCTCTCTCTAGGAACTCGAAACCCTAACCTTTTAAATTGAATTTCTAATTTGAAGCTATTTGAAGCTTTGGAAACCATTTTGGAGCTAAGATTTGACATTTTTACTGGTAGTTTTTTCATTTAATCGATTAATAACTTTGAATCTAACTTTTCTCCAAATTTGGTAAATTTTCCTTTTTAGCTTGGATTGAAGAATTTGAAACCAAGACTAGCGCAATCTAGCTTCTAAGGGGGAATGGAGTTAAATCAACTCACTGGCAAGGTAGACAATGATTGGAGGTAGGGAGTGCTTCCTATTGTCACTGTGAGTGGGTTTAAACAAAAATGCATGTAATGGATCACGCATGAAAGATGCGCTGCACAAGTACTAGATTTTTGTATGTAGGCCTAAATGAACATGTCTAGGCTAGAGAACACATTATTTATGTGTACATAATTGCTTGGATGTAAGTACCTAGGTTATAAAATCAAATTGTTTATTATGTGTTTGTGCATTGTGATGTGAGCCACATGGGTGGCCTATGTTGTGTAGGCCTAGACTAAGAGGTCTATAGGCTATGTTAAACCCCTAAGAGTGGATTACCCTAAGTGATTGATATGTCAAAACGATTTCATTGAATGATGCCTTAGAGACTCAGAGGCACTTAGAACCTTAATGAGCTTAGAGATAATTGAAGCTCAATGAATGTGATTTGTGGTTTACTAAGGAAATGGGAAAGATAAAGGTTTGATTGCCTTATTTGTGGGTTTGTGTTTCCATCCAAGGGATGAATTTTGGACGTTGGTCTGATTTGTGGATGAGTGGAGTCCGATACCCTATGACTATGTCCGTGCCTCAAAGACGGTGGTAAGAAAAAGCAGAGGCTGACATCCCACCTGTGATTTTTGCCTATAGTGTATGAAGCCGACCGTCGGGAGATTACTTCGGTTGATGACTTTGACTTTTTGCTAGTTGCTTTGATGTTAAGCCTGATTTGTTTTTAGTCCATTGCTTCGGCACGCACATAATTTGTTCTCTGTTAGCAGCTTTGCCTTGTGCGTGATTTGATTCTCTGTCGGTTGGTCATTGAGCGAAATGTTTGCTAGAACATCTAGGTGCATAGATGGGGTGTGTGTGTATGAGTTTAATATATGTATGACTTTGTTAGCTGCACCGCTCACTGAGTATTATAGTAGTCACCCATTTATGTACCATATGCAGATAAATAGAGCATGAAAGAGAGTGGCAAAGGTCGTTTATAGACAGATTAATTTTGGCATCGGTAGGTCCTCTGTTTTGGTCACTCAGTTGAGTTTATCACGAGCTTCCGCATATGGTTGGTTTTAATGTATTAGGCACAACATGCCATTTGAACTTATATATAAAGGTTGTTAGCTTTGAACCTGATTTGAATAGCCAATGCATGGCCTATTGAATATTTATATGTATTGTACACTAGGGATAATGTATTATATTTAAGTTTGTTATAAATATTGGATTATAAATCCTTTGGCATATGTGTAATATGATTTTGAACTCTAAGGCTTGCTCAGGTCTAGTGGGCTTGCCTGTTAGACTCGTGCATCAGTCATGGCCCTTGGGTTTGGGTCGTGACACCATAAGCCTAAGCTTTGAATATCCAAGAGATATTTAAAAAACCTTTTCACTGCAGTCAAATGTGTTTCCTTGGGACATGATTGGAATCTTACACATAGGCATACACTAAATAAGATATTAGGTTTACTTGCAACTAGGTAAAAAAGTGAACAATCATACCTCTATAGAGCTTTTAATCCTTATCTTTCCCTTTGTCATCTTTGTCAAGCTTTATGGAGGGGTTCATTGGAGTTTCAATTGAGTTCATATTCATCACTTCAAATTTATTCAGCATTTCTTTGGTGTACTTCTTTTGGTTGATGAATATTCCATATTCACATTACTTGATTTGTAGACCAAGAAAGAACTTTAGTTCTTCCATCATGGTCATTTCAAATTCTCCTTACATTTTCTTAGCAAAATTCTCACACAATCTTGCATTAGTAGCATCCAATACTATATCATCAGCATAAATTTGAACAACAATCAAATCAGCCTCACTTTTCTTAATAAACAAAGTATTATCTACACTTCCCTTATAATATCCTTTTTCAATTAAGAACTTAGAAAGTCTTTCATACCAAACTTTAGGAGCATATTTTAATCCATAAAAAGCTTTATGTAATTTATATACATGATCAATTTTACTAAACACTTCAAAACTAGGGGGCTGTTCAACATATATCTCTTCTTGTATAAAGCCATTAAGAAATGCACTTTTAACATCCTTTTGAAACAATTTAAAATTCATAAGCATGCATAGGCAAGTAAAAGTCTAATGGCTTCTAATCTAATTATTGGAGCAAAGGTTTTATCATAATCAATACCTTTTTCTTGATTCTAGCCTTGAGCAACTAACCTTGCTTTATTTCCTACCAGATTTCCTAACTCATCCACTTGGTTCTAATATACCCATTTCGTACCAATAATTGGATAGTTGGTTGGCTTTGAAACTAAGGTCCAAACTTTGTTCCTTTTAAATTGGCCTAACTCTTCTTGCATAGCTATCATCCAACTCTCTTCATTTTTAACCTCCTCAAAGTTCTTTGGTTCCATTTATGATCTGAATGCAAGATACTCACAAGCTTCTATTAATCTTTTTTTAGTTTTGACACCTTTCGAGGGATCACCAATGATAAGTTATTGAGCATGATTCCTACAAATCTCCAGCTTCTAGGAAGATCATTGTGCTATTCCTCAGCTCTTTGCAAGTCTTCTACTGGTGGTTTATCATCATCTTTCTCCTTTGAGCTCTCTCCATCATTGTTTTTGCTATCCCAGCTTATCTTCTCCATTTTTTTCTCAATGTCATTTGCATTATCATCATCAAGTACTACCTTTCTTTGTGCAACATTAGTCTTATAAAAAACAATATGAATTGACTATTCTATAAGTAGAGCTCTTTTGTTAAACACTCTATATGTTTTAGAGTTTAATACATAGCTTAAGAAGATTGCCTCATCACTCTTCGCATCAAAATTTCCCAAATTGTGTTTTCAATTGTTCAAGTCAAAACATTTGCACCAAAAACTCCTTAGGCGAGAAATATTTGGTTTTCTTCCTTTGTAAAGCTCATAAGGGGTTTTAGAAATCATGGCTTTATTAGAAACTCTGTTCAAAACATAAACTATAGTGTTTATAGCTTTAGCCGAAAAATATTTTAGCAAGTTAATTTCACAAAGCATGTTTTGTCCATTTCTTTTAAAGTCCTATTTTTTTTTGAACAACTCCATTTTGTTGTGGAGTTCTAGGAGTAGAAAGATTATGATCAAAACCATTTTCATTACCAAAGGTTTCAAAATTATCACTTTCAAATTCACCACCATGATCACTTCTAACACTAACAATGGCGAGGCTCTTTTCATTTTAAACTCATTTACAATGCTTAACAAAAATTGACAATGCATCATCTTTATGAGTAAGAAAATATACTTATGTATATCTAGAGTAATCATCTATAATAATAAAGCCATATGACTTACCTCTTAGACTAATAACAGTGATTGATCCAAACAAGTCAACATGTAATAGTTCAAGTGGCCTAGAAGTTGATATGACTTTCTCGGATTTAAAAGAACTTCTAACTTATTTTTCAAATTGACATGCATCACAAATCTTGTCATTTTCAAATGATATCTTTGGAAGTTCAATAACCAATTTTTTTTCTCAAAAGTTTTGAAATAGTGTGCATACTAGCATGTCCTAAACGTTTATGCTACAACCAACTATTACAAACATCATTGACAATCAAGCATGATTCACTAGACTTAATTTCATCAAGAAAAATGACATACATATTCTTAATTCTTTTGCAAAAGAATGTTACTTTGTTAATGTTAATATCAATCACTTGACATGCATGGGAATCAAGGCGTACTTTAAACCTCCATTACAAAGCTGACCAATGCTTAGTAAATTATGTTTCAACCTTGAATAAACAAAACATGCGTGATTTGTGTTTGAGATGTGTTACCAATGGTTCCAATTCCTTGGACAATACCCTTGGAGTCATCACCAAAGAAAACACTACCACACTTTTTCCTATCAAGCTTAGCAAAAAAGTTTTCATTGCCAGTCATGTGTCTCGAGTAGCCACTGTCCAAGTACTAAGGTTGCCTCTCTTTTGGTTGAGATTCAAAACATTGGTCCTTTTGTCCTTACTCAACTTAAAAAATAGATTTTTAGTTTTTCTTTAAAGGTACCCATACTTTGATAGTTCTTTGCAGGTTAGCAATCACATGGGATTCTTTTAGAACCCAAACCAATTTGGTTCTAGAAAAGATTCTATTAGAATGAAAATATTCATAAGACAAATGACCTTTCCCACTACACACATAATAGTGACAAAAGATAATATTGTTTTTCTTTTTAAAGCTTGCTTTTCTTTTAAACTCTTCTTCATCTTTTGATTTCAATTTTAGTCTTTCTTCTTTATCAACTTTAAATGCAACATTTTTAGTAACAACTCTTTTGTAATTTTAAACTTTTTCTTTTCAATTCAAGCTTCAAGAATTCAAAATCAATTTTGTATTGTTCTAGTTCAATTTGAAGCAGGTTCTTTTTGGTCAAAAACAGAGTTGTACTCATGCTTGATTTTTTCTAATTCCTCATTTAATGCGATAGCCTTTTTCCTCATAGTCTTATATTTTAAAGTAAGTTTTTCAAATTCATCATATAGACAGTCATATTTATCTTGCAAATCATCAAAGAAAGTGTCACATGAATTAAAAGTTACCTTAATTTTTTCTTCTTTGCGAATAAGCAAAAGTTGACTCTTTCTTCCAAATTTTCTTTTTCCTTTTTAGAGCTTGAGGGGCCACTATCGAACCAAGTTGTTGCCACCATTGCATTCTTTTATTTCTTCATTTTTTTTGAGGATTCTTCCTTCAGCATTGGACATTCAGATATGAAATTTCCTAGTTTCTTACATTTAAAGCAAATCATTTCATCATTCTTGTGAAGATCACCCTTGTGCTTGTTTTTTTAATAGAGACCTTAGTCGTCTTGTAATTTTTTCTTCCAAACCTTTTACCTTTTGTCCCATTAGCTTCCTAAATTGTCTAGCTATCATTGCTAACTCTTCATCATCATCACTTGATAATTCTTCAAGTTTTTCCTCAAGTGAACTAATCTTGAGTGCAAAATTCTTTATTTCTCGTTGGCTTCTTCCTTTTCTTTCTTTTCCTTGATTTTAAGTTCATGTGTGAGGAGGGAGCCACAAATTTTATCAAGGGTGACTATGTTGAGATCTTTGGCCACTCAAATAGTTGTGACTTTGGGTTTGTAACTCTTGGGGAGCATACAAGTAATCTTTTTACTAACTCAAGTTTAAGGATTTTTTTCCAAGTTGTTGAGCTTGTTTGTAATATTAGTAAACCTATTGAATATGGTAGTGACATCTTTACGTTGTTCCATTTTAAACATTTCATAATTTTGATTGAGTAAGGTAATTTTTAGACTCCTTGACTTGTGAAGTCCCCTAATGAATGATCTTAAGTTTTTTTTTTAAATTTCTTTGACTGTAGTACAACAAGAAATTTTGTTGAATTCTAAGGGAATAAGTGCACAATGAAAGGTGTGGATGGCTTTAATATTTGTTTAAACCTTTTTTACTTTAGCCTTAATCTACTCAGCTCTAAGCTTTGGCATTTTCTCACAAGTGGTTCATGCACCACATAAAGAAGGAAACACCAATTGATCTTGCCCAATTTATCTTCAAAGATGTGACACCTTGGTCAAAGGAACCTAAAATGATCCGACATATGGAATGGTGACCTCTAAGTTAATTCATAAGTTCAAGATCCATACTTGGAGTGAGGAACCCAAAAGACAAAAGAGAACTAAAAGTTAAATAGATATGATGTTGAAAACATGGGATATAAGTACAAAGTTGATTTTAACACTTGGATGTAGAAGGGTGGTGGCAATACACAGAAGAAGACATTAACTCTAGCTTTGATCTCAGCCTTGAATCTAAATCTGAATCATAGACTCATATACATTTCATAACATCTGCACACATTTTGTTTTATGCTACTATGATTGTATTACAAAAGATCTCTTGTATATCTTTTTCTTAATGAAATATTGACATTTCTCTATGTTGATTGATGATTGATTAACCTTAAACTTTTGCTACTAATGGTATGTTGTCTCTGTGAGTTTTATGTTCTTATACTTTATTTTTTTGTTCCTTTTTGATATAAGAAAAATATGGAGAATATTAAGAGTAAATTTGCTAAGTTTAAATTCTTTAAATTCATGGTTGGATTTTTATAGTGATTTCAAAAGTACTTTCAAACTCAATATAAATATTTTTGAAAAGGCATAGATTCAGGGGGAACTTTACTTGAGAAAACTGTTTTGAAATCTTGAGCATAATTTTAGGGGGAGTTTTCTTCAATGAGCAAAGTTAACTTTTAACTTTGTCATAAAAAAGGGAGAGATTCTTATTTTAAAATGACAAAATTGATTGAATGTAATCAGCTTGGAAGATGAATGAAAGATACTTTTGAATTTAAAAAAATTCCTTAAAGATGTGTTGAAGTTGAGCGTAAGAGAAAGATATATTGAAATGCTAAGATTGATCGAACATGCTTTGAATGTAAATGATCATGTTCTTGAACTTAAAGAAATATCTCTTAGTTTTCCTAAAGATTTCTTATTTTCAAAATTCAAAGTGCCAACCTAAAAATTAAATTCTCAAAAGAAAAAACTTGATTCTTAAATGAGAAAAAAGAAAATTTTTTCCTTTTCACAAGAAAAATCGATTCTAAAGAAAGGAAGAGTGAACTCTAAAATAGAGATCAACAGTAAAGAATCGATTTTGAAAAAAGAAAAAGTTGGTTCTTGGAAGAGAAAAGCTTCACTATTTATGAAGAGTCGACACTTTAGAGACAAAGAATTGATTTTTGTAACAACCCTATCTTCATATAAAAGCCAATATGATCTCATTGATGAGACCGAGGGTTGATGGCCGTAAATTTAAGTGTGAAAGAGCGGTGATAGACGAAAGGAATATTTTAGAATAAAATATTTCATACGCGAGGACATGATAATTAACTAATAATAGTTTACCAAGGATGAATTAGTGAGATAAAGGGGCAATTCTGAAGTGAACCGGGATAAAGTGAGACATTTTGAGTCCCGGCGAGATAAAAATTTAGATTAAAATATTTTTTATTAATAAAATAATATTAAAATATTAATATTTTATTTGTGGTTGAAATTAGTCGCGAAGAAGAAGTATATGACTAATCTAAGTTTGGGAGAAGAAGTAAGAATGAATTTTGAAAAAAAACGACATAAATGGGGCTCGTGTGCCTTTATTAAATAGAGCATGAGTGGGTAAGTATATATTTAAATATTATGGTGACACCTTGATAGGGTGAAAACCTCATAATATATTTGTACACATGTAAAGGAAAGAAACTAGAAGGAAATTGGAGATTAAGAACTATTGGAAGGATCGAATTATAAAGCATGAAAGTTTGGAGGGTCAAATGGTAAATAAAGAAAATTTTGAGGACTTAAGTGTAATTTTTAATATTTAAAGTAAATGAGAATTTATTAACCAA
>NW_018397286.1:109198-109397 GCF_002168275.2 Theobroma umbraticum
AAATAGGTGGCAAAGGAAATGAAAATAAAAGTAAGAAAATAAGGTGGCAAATGGAAGGATAAGTAAGATAGATTTTAGACCAATGAGCAAAAGGGACAATTTTTGCATGAGATGTGAGTGGGGATTGAGTTGGTCTAATGAGAATAAGGGACAAATGAAGAAATAAGAAAATAAGAATGGAAAATGGGTGTGATAGGTG
>NW_018397286.1:109430-109510 GCF_002168275.2 Theobroma umbraticum
CACATAAAAGAGTGAAGAAAACATGCCAAAAAGGCATGAAGCTTTGGGCAATCTACCTATGAGAGAGAATAAAGAGAAAA
>NW_018397286.1:109520-109634 GCF_002168275.2 Theobroma umbraticum
TAAGGTAAAAAGCGAGTAACATTGGGCAATCTGCCCATGCAAGCACAAAATGGGGAAAACAAAGGCATTTTCAAAGCCTATGCCATGAAGGTCTGTTCATACCCAAGTGAGAAG
>NW_018397286.1:109871-110073 GCF_002168275.2 Theobroma umbraticum
CAAAGGTTCTCCAAAATTTGAAAGAAATGGATGCATGCATGTGGATTAATCTTGGAATGCATGTTGACTTTGGAGTTTAACCAGCTATGGGTAAACATTTTAGTCTTGAAATTGCAAGTAAACTAGGAAAATGATATGTATATTGATTGCCTATGTTTGTGGCAACAATGGTGACTGTGGATGTGAGGAAATTGTGAACTAT
>NW_018397286.1:110083-110157 GCF_002168275.2 Theobroma umbraticum
CTCAAGCTAAAATTGAAAGGTAAGCAGGTAATGGGATTGCATGGTGTTGTGTTGGCATTAGTTAATTGATAGTA
>NW_018397286.1:110167-110506 GCF_002168275.2 Theobroma umbraticum
ATGTTAAATAATTGTGAGAAAGGCTTAATGAAAACTATGTGATTAGGTTACGGAATTATTGATTGATGTGTAGCCATGCATGTGAATAAATTAAGTGTATTGGTTTTTATGGTTGATAGGAAGTGTATGAGTAAAGAAAGTGTGCTGAGGTGGGATGCCGAAAGAGGTAACAGGTGGCCGACAAGTGGAATTAGCTAGATATGCACCTAAATCATTAACGATGCAGTGCCCCACTATTGTAAGGTGAGTAAGGGGTGCCTTATCTAAAAATCTTTGTGCTATATTTATAATGATTTACGTTAGTAAATATTGATGGTTTTCTTAAGTGCAATTGTGGAT
>NW_018397286.1:110736-110836 GCF_002168275.2 Theobroma umbraticum
AACCATATATGTAAAGAGTTTTCGAAATTGAGAAACAAGCCTTTCACGATGTTTACATTAAAACCTATGCCTTGTATATTTGTGTAATATGCATAGCTAA
>NW_018397286.1:110846-110946 GCF_002168275.2 Theobroma umbraticum
CAATGATTTTGAATGCAACTTTCGAGCTTCGATTTTGGCCCGATTTGTACATAAATATTTACACCATGTTTTTAATGCGAAGGTTAATTGGAAAAGTTGT
>NW_018397286.1:110956-111160 GCF_002168275.2 Theobroma umbraticum
TTTTATATGATTTAAAGCAAAAAATCTTAGAAAACCTTTGAATTGGTTTCTAAAATGGTTTTGACAAATCGAGAGTGTCGAGAGTAGGTCGGCTGTCACTTCGGTTAAGTGTGACCCTTTTACATAAGTGAGCTTTAGCTAGAGAACCTTTGGATCGCCGACGGGCTGTTAGACATGGTTGAGGCCATAGTTTGTGATATACGT
>NW_018397286.1:111471-111659 GCF_002168275.2 Theobroma umbraticum
TACACTTGATTTCTTTACATGCCACAAATTTTGGGAGCGTGCATACGTTATATCATTATTCCTATTTGTATGGCAAGTAATGTTTTTGACATTTGAACTTGGTTTCGTAACATAGTTTTTGGCACCGCTTTTCTAAGTGAAATATTGTATTATGATTTACGTCATTATTTTTACAAGGCACAAATATC
>NW_018397286.1:112068-122531 GCF_002168275.2 Theobroma umbraticum
TCAATTTATAAAGATCATTGTTCAATTCTCTTTACAAAGAGTTTTATGGATCGATATAATTTTATAGATTGATGGTATGAATATGAGGTAATGACTAATGCTTTAAGTAAGGCTTGTTTGAGACTTGGCAAGTTCTCCCATGAGACTTGGACGCTGGTAGCGATCGAGGAGCGGTCGTTACAATTTTAGAGGAACAGAATACAAAAGGAAAAAATACAAAGGAGAAAGAATTAATTCTACATGGAGAAGATATCGGTTCTTAAAGCACTAAAAGCAAGATTTGGAATCTTAATGACCAACAAAGAGATGGTACAATTGGATAAAATTGGAATGCAAAAAATTAATATCTAATTGAAATTTTGATGCTAGGCCATAGTGAAGAACCAACACCTTAAAGCAAAAGAATCAATTCTCCAAAATTACAAAGGAGTCACTTTTAAACCCAGTTGTAGAAGAATCGAAATCTCAAAATAAAATAAAATCAATTCCTTCAAGACACAAAGCTTCAAACTTCATGAAGAACATACATCTCAGAATAGAAGAATCTATTCTTTAGAGATAGAAATCTCCAAACTTTATGAAAAAGCGATAACTCAACAATAAAGAATCGATTTTACATATGAGACAAAAATGTGCAAACTGGTTGGATTGTACAAGAAGTGATTCAAATTTCACCCTAACAGGCAAGAAATCACAAAGGTTATAAATACTCACCTTAAGGACATTAAAGTAAGGAAATTAAACAATTTGAATCATCCTAGAAGAAAAAAAGAGAGAAAAATTAAAAGAAAAGGTTGAGTAGAAAAATCTTATTTTTGAGCAAGAGTAGAACCTAAAAATCACATTTTTATCCTTTAGTTGATACATTCTAAGCTTCAGCCTTTTTTCATCATTCATATCTTTGAGGAAGGCTCTCATATTTCTAATCCTAAACTTTTTTTATCAGCCTTGTTAAAGGTTTTGAGTTAAAGATTCTTTAAAATCCATTATTGTATTGGAGATACCTCAAAAAAAAGGTAGAAAGGTTTTGCTTGATCATTTAAAAAGTTATATCGTGTGTAAAGTTTGTGCTTGAACCTAAAAAAGTAGTGTTTCGGTAAAGGCATGTTGTGAAGGTTACTCTTGATCCTGGTAAAAAGCATGTTGTGAAGGTTATGCCTGATCTTGGTAAAAGGCATGTTGTAAAGGTTATGCATGATCTTGTTGAAAAGGCAAACTGATAGTGGGTTCAAACTCCTTGTGCTATCAAAGGAGAGGATGTAGGCATTGGAAGGTCGAACCTCTATAAAAATTCTATTTAGTAGTCTTTAGTATTCTGTTCTTTACTCATTCATTTAATACTCTGTTTTGCTATTTTATTTTGTTATATTTCTACTTCATCTCTAAAACTTTTCGAAAAATGAGAATTTTTATTTCACAACTAATTATCCTGTTTTTTGGTAATTTTACTTTAAGCTTATCATTCTAACAAAGTTGCTGCCATTCTTGCAACTGTATGACATTAATCCTTTTCTCTTTTTGTCTATTCTAGTCCATAGCAACACTAAAATGCATAAACAATAAATTTTTCTTTAGAAATCAATAGTGGCATGAATTAAAAAAAACAATAGGACCATGAAAACTGAAATTTAAGTAAAGAAATTGCACTCTTGATGCACAAATTTAATACTAAATAATCTAATTAACAAAAAACCACTCAAGCTAATAGTAATAATCTAAGCATGGCAAAGAGAAGAGAACTGGTAATGAGGCAAAAGGATTCAGCTCTCATAGTAGGAGATTAAGCATGGTAAATAAAAGAGAAATCGAAATGATGCAAATGGTTCATGTAAAAGAGAAGAGAAGTGGTAAGCATGGCTCATGGAAAATAAAAGAGAAGTGACTTAGCATTAATAGGTTAAGTTAAAATTGATTTTGATGGAATGTATCTATTATATATTCTATACATAATGATAAAATATTATATAAATGGGTATAGGGTTTGGGTTCGAGGTGGGTACTCGCTTAAACTCAGACATCAACATAATCAGGTTTGGGTAGCGGGTACCTAAGGGTGGTACTTGAACTCGATACGGATAGTAAAATTACTATCCGAACTCGTTCCAAACTAAACTATGGGATACCTTAACCTTATTGGGTACCCATTGCCATTCCTAATTGGAACAATATTATTAGATTACTTGGATATTTAAAGAAAATAGAAAAAAATGAAAATTTCTTATACTGGTTTTCTTAGTACTTTAGAAGGATTTTTTGATACTAGTTGGATAACTAGTATTGATGACAATAAATCCACATCAAGGTGGATTTTTACCTTAAAAGAAGGTGCCATTAGTTAGGCATTTAAGAAGTAGACTTGTATTCACATTCCTCAATGAAATCTAAACTTTTGAGCATTAGTAGTTATTAGAAAGAAGCGGAATGGTTGAGAAATATATTATTAGATATAAAATTGTGACCACAACCGATGTCAGCCATTTCCATATATTGTAATAGTGAGGCTATAATATGTGTAGCCCACAATAAGTTTTATAATGGAAAGTTTAGACACACAAGTCTTCAACATGCCTACATAATAGGTTTAATCTCAAATGGCATTGTAACAATAGTTTATGTTAAATCTTGTAAGAATAGGTTGATCCACTTGCTAAAGCTTAGCCAAGAGAAATTGTAAAATCAACATCTAGTGGAACAAGGTTAAACCCTTTTACTTAAATGCGTTAGTAATGGAAACCCAACTTTGAGTTAGTAAAACTAATAATAAAACTTCAATAGGTAATAAGAAGTTACTATATGCTGTTATTATGCCTTGAAATTTAATATTAAATAGCTTCAGTCTAGAATATTCAACGTGACTGTTATGAGGAAAGGATGAGCAAAAGGTTTTTAATGGAAATGTCAAAAGCTTGTAGTTAAAAGGGTATAATGACAAATTCCACGTATATGACTATTGAATTGGTGTTGCTTTAAACAAGAGTTAAAATGATTTACTTTTGTAAATATTCAAGAAAGCAATTGGTAGAATCTTAAAGCGATTAAATAATGCTACATGTGTGATAGTAATGGTTATGACATAAAAAGTTGTGGTTCAATCCTTGTGATACCAATAACTTCGTCTTAACTTTAAAATTTCTACACTAGTAGAAAGTTCAATTCTTCATGATATTTTCTATTGTGCACAGTATTATTAATATTACAAACTAGTAAAGGATTGTTAGATAATTTGTAATATTGGAAATCTTATTCAGATGTGATTGTTCAAGATTAAATATAACTCTTGAAATAAGAAAAGTGATTTCAACAAACATAACCATTGAAAATTGTTCAATAGACATGCCTATTAAAACACAACAACACATCAATAGAGACATTTATAGAAATAACAACAGACACAACTTTTCAATGTTTATAAAAGCAATGTACTTCCAAGATAAACTTCATCTTTAAAAGTATATTGCAATAGGTTTATTGTATTTTGGAGAGTCTTTATCTACAAATTCCCATAGTAGGCAACAACATTTTAAAGAAAGTGTGTTACAACAAACCTCAAGCCTTTTTACTCCCTTTCTTATACTACTTTTCTAACAATCGTGACAAGAACTCAAAACACCTAAACCTGTAAAGAAACTTGTACAAAAACAAACAAACCAAGAAATGTGTTTTTTTAAACAATTTTTGCTCATGGAAAGTAAAAGTTTTGGTGGTCTGTGTTTTTTTTTAATGTAGATTCATACTTGGAAAAGGGTGTGATGTTTTTTATAATTTGCATTTGTCTCCAAGGTCCCTTGCTCCATTGATTCTCAATCATTTTGTTGGGATAGGATCTTTTGTCAATTTTGGTAAAGTTGAGGGATGGTTTTTACTACGTAAAGTCTTCAACTAAAACTAAGTGGAGACTTAAAGCAACAATTGGTAATCTTTATCTAATTAATTCAAAGATATATGCCTTTCCAATACATGATCTTTTTCAATCATTTTGTCTTTTGTTTATAGGGATTGACTAGATTGAAATAAAGAAACAATTGTGCCTTTTCTATTAGCTGCAATTTTCACTAAAGGGAGTTTGGAAATCTAGTAAATAATGAATGGTTGCATTCCTTATGTTCAGAACTTTTAGATATAGGTCATTATTGTGTTTTGAGTGCAATGGAAGATGAGGGCATTATTTGCTATTAGGTTTTCAAGGGATGAGAAATTAACCTCAAGTTGTATCTAAAAGTAAAGATTTGAGTTTTTTTGGAAAAAGTTCTGGTATTGTGACAGTTTCAACTTACCCATGAAACTGGTAAGTTTTTTACTGTTGTTATCAAGGTAGAAGAAGAAGAAAAAGATGGGAAATAAAGTTTTATTGTTAATAAAGTTTAATGGTAAAATACTAGGAAAGAGAAAAAAAGGAATTTAATGGTAAAATACTATTGTTAATAAAGTTTTGTTTATTGGACACATGGTAAAATCTTACAGAAAAAGAAAGAAAAAGGGCACCAATTAAGGCAAGAGGATTTGCATTCATCAAGCTGATGTTGCAACAATGTTTGAATTCCTCATTTTTGTCATATAATGGTATAGGATTAAATGTTGGAATTCCCAAGTCATGTTTAGAAGCCTCAAGCTCCTTCAACACAATGAATGCTTGTTGGACGATTGGTAATAGACCTGATGATGTTATAATATTGTTTGAATTCCGTGTTTTTGTTATGCAACGATGAAAGATTAAATGTTAGAATTCCCAAGTCATGCTCACAAACCTTAGCCTTTTCCAACGCAGTAAGTGCTTGCTAGATGATTGGTGATAGCCTAGATGATGTTACAATAATGTTTGAATTCCTCATTGTTGTCATGTAATGATGAAAGATTAAATGCTAGAGTTCCCAATTTATGTTCACAAGCCTCAACCTCCTCCAATGCAGCAAGTGCTTAGTAAATGATTACTGATAGCCTAAATAATGTTGCAATAATGTTTTAATTCCTTGTTTTTGTCATGTAATTAAATGTTGTAATTCCCAAGTCATGTTCACAAGCCTTAACCTCCTTCAATGCAACAAGCGCTTGCCAGACAATTGCTTATAGCCCAAATGATGTTGCAATAATGTTTGAATTTTTCGTTCTTGTGATGTAAAGGTAAAGGATGAAATGTTAGAATTCCTAAGTCATGTTCACAAGCCTCAGCCTCTTCCAACGTAACAAGTGCTTGCTAGATAATTAGTGATAGCCCAGATGATGTTGCAATAATGTTTGAAATTCTTATTTTTGTCATGTGATGAAGAATAATTAAATACTAGAATTCATAAGTTATGTTCACAAGCCTCAACCTCTTCCAACGTAGTACGTGCTTACTAAATGATCGGTGATAGCATAAATGATGTTGCAACAATGTTTGAATTCCTTGTTTTTGTCATGTAATGGTGAAAGATCAAATGCTAGAATTCCTAAGCCATGTTCACAAGCCTCAACCTTTTCTAATGTAACAAGTGCTTGCCAGATGATTGGTGATAGCCTAGATAATGTTACAATAATGGTTGAATTTCTCCTTTTTGTCATGTAATGATGAAGGATTAAATGCTAGGATTTGCAAGCTATGTTCACAAGTCTCAACCTCTTCTAACGCAGAAAATGCTTGGTAAACAATTGGTGATAGCCCAGATGATGTTGCAATAATGTTTGAATTCCTTGTTTTTGTCATGTTATAGTGAAGGATTAAATTTTGGAATTCCCAAGTCATGTTCATAAGCCTCAACCTCCTCTAATGCAGTAAGTGCTTGCTAAATTATTAGTAATAGCCTAGATGATGTTTCAATAATGTTTGAATTCCTTGTTTTTGTCATGTAATGGTAAAGGGTTAAATGCTAGAATTCCCAAGTCATGTTCATAAACCTCAACTTCCTCCAACATAGCAATTGCTTGCTAGATGATTGGTGATAGCCTTGATGATGTTGCCATAATGTTTGAATACCTCGTTTTGTCATGTAATGATGAAAGATTAAATGCTAGAATTCCCAAGTCATGTTCACATGCCTCAACTTCCTTCAACGCAACAAGTGCTTGCTAGATGATTGGTGATAAGCTACATGATGTTGCAATAATATTTGAATTCCTCATTTTTGTCATTTAATGATGAAGGATTGAATGTTGGAATTCCCAAGTTATGTTCACAAGCCTCAACCTCCTTCGACATAGTAAATGCTTGCTAGACGATTAGTGATAGCACATATGATGTTGCAGTAATGTTTGAATTCTTTGTTTTTGTCCTGTAATAGTGAAGGATTCTATGCTAGAATTCCCAAATCATGTTTACAAGACTTATTCTCCTATAATGCAGCAAGTGCTTGCCAGACGATTGGTGATAGCCTAGATGATGTTGCAATCATGTTTGAATTTCTTTGTTTTTTTGTCATGTAATGATGAAAGATTAAATGCTAGAATTCCCAAATCATGTTCAAAAGCCTTAACCTCCTCCGACGCAGCAAGTGCTTGAACTCTCACCCCACAATAGTTGTCCTTGCTGAGCAACCATGTGGCATCCTTAAGGCTAGCGATGATCTTTTCATAGTTTTGACAACAAAGCATGTAATCTCTTTTTGTGATGCAGTTCTTCGCCTGTTTGATTATTGGATAAATTTCCAACTTGTTTGCTTTGGTGATTGCTAGTTTGATTTAGATTTCATATAAGCCATGAAGATTGGTTTAGTTTGCATGGAGAGTTTCATTGGTAAAGACTTTTAAGTAGAAGGAAGGCGTTTGAGTCTTGGAGCAGATGGTGTTGATTTCAGCATTGGTGACATTTAGTCTTTGTTTTGTGAATGATGGGTTGATGAAAAACACTGTGAAAGAAAGAGTAATAAGCATGCATCAATTATCAAATCAACTATTTGAATGTAAATTATTTTATTATTATAAATAATTATTTATATAGAGAGAGACACACGAGAAAGTAAACGCTAAACCAAGTTATAAAATTCAATGAATATATAAATTCACAAACTTTCTCATAATTTACTTTATAAAATTGTGCTTCGACTAGGATATTTAATTAGTAAAAAGCATATATCTCCTGCCTAAAATAATTAAATTTAATTAAATATGATGTACAAGATTAATAATTTCCTCTGATATAATCAATATTGTTTAAGAATTAACTACTCAAAGATAATTTCCTTTCAACTGATTGTAAAACATAAAGCATATAAAAAATATTTTATATAATCAAGATTAATAAAAAAATGATATATGGGTGAAATTTTAAGTAACAATCAATAATGCAATGCTACAATACATATTTGAGAATTACATAATATTTTTAAAATTTTTAAGGACTAAAATCATTGAGAACACATAACAAAAAAGAAAAAAGAAAAACAGGGCAAGTAAAAGATAGAACTACATAACAAAAAAGAAAAAAGAAGAATATCATAGATTATTTGTAGAAAATTGAAGGAGAAAATCTATAGAAACTTAAAACATATGATCAAATAGAATAGAATTGAAAAAATAAATAATAATAATAATAATATAAATAGAAAAAAAAAGATAAAGATAAAATTTTTTTACCTTTTTGTAATTTCACAATGAAAGGACAAAAGAGAAGAGAAAGAGAAAAAGAAAGAGATGGAAAGAGGTGTGAAGACACTTAAAAGGGAAAAATTTAAGAGTCAGGGTAAAGTTAAATGAATTTATATGGTCATTTATTATTATTTTTGTATTAATAATTTAAGAAAAAATTATTTTAGGGACTTATTAAAAATATATATAACATATCGTATTAGTAATTTAATAAAAAAAATTTTTTGAGTGCCCATTAAAAATATATGTAATATATAAAATTTTTTAAAATTTTTAAAGATACCGCTCCTCCCCTATATGAGATCTTTTTACTTCAAAGCATTGTTCTTAAAAGTTCCTGATCATTATATTATTGAGATAGGGCATCAAAAATGCTTAAAGATCAACACGTGCTATGTTCCTTACTTGTGATGTAAGCAATCGATCTCATTGGTTGAAGTATAAAGATACTTAAAACTTCCGTGTGGTTGCTTACCTTTAGAGAGCAAGTTCACTGAACATGAGCTGACATGAGAAGCACATTTGGTATCTCATTCTAGCTTCTATGCAACACTTCTCATGTGTTAATCGTGTAAATACTTCTTAGACTTGAGACACCAAGTTGTCTTGCATGTGGAGTGCTATACTTCGATTTCATCCTTAAGTCTATAATATTGTGTTAATACGACAACAAGACTCTAAACTTAGCTAAAGAATTCAAAGAACCTTAGACATAACTATAGTAAAATATGTCTAGTCTATGAAAGCTTGAGAACTAAAATCAAGACAAAAAAAAACAAAAAGAACATATTTTTTATGTAGCCAACTGTTTTTGCACAAAGGACTTAACCTTTGTAATTAGTATGGAAGATTTAGGCATCTCTGCAAACCCTTAAAACCCATGAAAGGCATTCAAATACTCAATCTTGTGCAATTGTTTCCCACATTTCTTCAATCCTTTTACGTATTCTATTGCTAATCTTGTAAAGGATCAAACCCACCGATGAAAACTAGGTAAAAAAGATCAAGCCAATCTATGGTTGTATGAAAGTTACAATTTGAAATGTTCATGTATGACATTTTGCTATTTATAATAACATAGACATAGTTCTTTATCCAAAAGTTTATAGTTTAATTACTATTCATTCTGACCTAAATGAAGCCCATGGAACCGTATAAGCCTTGCAAAGAAATTATATAGAGATATAATTATGAGATCCTTATACATCAAAGTATTGTTCCTTAAAGTTCTTGATCATTGTATTATCGAGACAGGGCATCAATAATGCTCAAAGATCAACACATGCGATGTTCCTTACTTGTGATGTAAGTAATCAATCTTATTGGTTGAAGTATAGAGATACTTGAAACTATCACGTATGTGCTTGCCTTTGGAGAGCAAGTTCATTGAACATGAGCCGACATAAAAAGTGTATTTGGTATCTCGTTTTAGCATCTATGCAATACTTCTCATGTATTAGACGTGTAAATACTCCTTAGACTTGAGACACCAAGTTGTCTTGCACATGGAATGCTATATTTTGATTGCATGTGGAGTGCCAACTCATGATGTTTTTGGATATGGTATGAAGCATGTGAAAGAAAACAAGTGGTCGAGATAGGAATTATCACTTTAAATGATTCAAGGGGACGTATCCTAATGGTTATTGGTTGATATTAGTTTAACCAAATCCTTACCCAAGGTGATTTAGAGATTATGAAATGAATTTCATAAGACTCAATAAAATTAATGATCTAACTATATGTATTTGGTATCTTGCTTTAGCATCTATGCAATACTTTTCATGTGTCAGTCGTATAAATATTCCTTAGACTTGAGACATCAAGTTGTCTTGAAAGTAGAGTGCTATACGTTGATTGCACGTGGAGTGACTACTTAGGATGTTTTTTAGTATAATATGAAATATGTGAAGAAAAATGAGTGATTGAGAAAGGAATCATTACCACAAGTGATTCAATGGGACATATCCTAGTGGTTCTTACTTGATAATAGCTTGATCAAATCCTTGGCCAAGGTGATTTGGAGATTAAGAAATGAGTTCTATAAGTTTTAATAAAACTAATGATCTAACTGTAGTAACAAATATTACATCTTATTTAAAAAAGTTTCCTTATATATTAAGTTTACACAAGTGATATTTTTATCAAAATATTACAAGTATTTGAGAAATTGTCATTTTATTAGTATTATATCCTTTTGCATTTCATAATTTTTATTTCTTACTTTAACAAATTAAAATCATAATAAGATTTGGGACAATGAAATGCATGTTTATCTAAGTGATATTTCAGTAACTACATATCTATATTTCAATACAATAATTGTAAGTAATATAAGAAAATTATAATTGAAATGCAATTATATAAAATGATAGTTAATATTTCAATTACATAAAATTGAAATTTTGTAACACTGATAATTAAATTATTTAGTCTTTTTAGAATTAATAAAAATATTTATAATAAAAATTGAAATCACTTCCTTTTTTATTTGGGGCATTTTAAAAAATAACCCTTAAAAATAAGATGTTTTCAAAAATAGCCTCATTTATAATTTTAACTATTTTTAACCAAGTTGGACAAAATTACCCTTAATGAAATTACACGCCAGGATGTTACACACAGTGCACAGAAACATGTTATATGCCATGGTTAAGTTGTTACACACCATGTACAAAAACGTGTGACACGCCACAGTTAGGTTGTTACACGCCATGTGCAAAAACGTGCGACACGTTATGATTAGGTTGTTACACGTCATGTATAAAAATATATTACATGCCATAATTAGGTTGTTACATGCCATGTACAAAAACATGTGACACGTCATGGTTAAGTTGTTACACGCCATGCACAAATACGTTACACGTCATGGTTAGGTTGTTACACGCCATGTTAAAAAAAAT
>NW_018397286.1:122631-122953 GCF_002168275.2 Theobroma umbraticum
TAAGCATCTTAAGCTTGGTTTATTGCTAGGAAGTATGCCAACAGAAAAAGATTGTCGTAGTGATTAACCAAATGAGGAAGTATAATTGGATTAGTGGCGAAGTAATATCTCGCCATTGTGAGGAGAGTAGGGGGTGCCGATTTTAAAATCTTCATATTATATATATGATTTACATTAATAAGCGTGATTGGTTTTCTTAAGAGCATTTGTGGATAGCATGAGATGTTAGCCTTGATAGGCAATTTTAAATGGATTTACAATGATTTACATATTGCTATTGTGGAAAGCATGAGCTGGTAGAAACCATAGGAAGTTTGTGGAT
>NW_018397286.1:123259-123742 GCF_002168275.2 Theobroma umbraticum
GAAAAGTTGTTGAACTTTGTTTTTAAATGATTTAAAGCAAAAATCTTGGACAACTTTTGAATTGGTTTCTAAAATGGTTTTGACAAATCGAGAGCATCGAGAGTAGGCCGATTGTCACTTCGGTTAAGTGTGACCCTTGTGCACAAGTGAACTTTAGCCAGAGAACTTTTGGATCACCGATCGGCTATTAGACGTGGATAGGGCCATAGACTGTGATTTACGTGGTGAGGCCACGGGTTGTTATATGTGGCTAGGCCACCAGTGATATTCACAGTTACGACCGCTTGATTTCTCTGATGTTGGCTAACATCGTCGAGACTATCATGGCTGTGGGGATTCAGTGGAATAGAGCTCCGGGATGTTATTACGTGGAAATGGGTCCATGGGTGATTATGATACTTACCTACTTGAGCGCCTTATGAGTTTTCAACGCATACTCTTTTGCATGGTGGAGATTTGAGATTTCTTTGCAGCTCCTCTAGT
>NW_018397286.1:123842-132236 GCF_002168275.2 Theobroma umbraticum
AAATTTGAATTAAAATATTTAAAAAATAACATACCTTACCCATTGATATCTTTATGCATGTTACCTTCCCCATTAATCATATTTTTATCGAATTTTCCTTTAATGCATCAAACATTTGAAAGAAATATTGTTAATCTGCAATGAACCTAGGAAAAAAATCCTTGCATAAACCCTGCTCTTTACTTTTGATGGTGTAACAAATTTCTTTTTATCAAAATTTTGTGCAAAAGGTACCATTATATGGTTATAACGTACCCAAGACATGTCACCACAAAAAAAATGGTATTACTGACAAAAAATTCTATCGTTAATTTATAGTTATGTTGATAAGAAGAATTGCCAATGGAATCCTCGATTGAATTTCTCGTTGATTGTCAATCAACGATGCTATCGTCGGTAAAGTTAAATCCGTCGACAATAGAATATTCTGTCAATAACCTCCTGATTGAAAATTTCATAAGGAATTTCGTTGACAAAGACTCAGATTTGTCGATCTGAATGTAGTCGATAAAGAGAGAAATTGGTCGGTAAATTTAGTAGATAACAATACCGACGAAGTTAAACTTGTCAAAAATTCTGTTAATGGTTATCAACAAAATTACTGTTAGTGAATTTCCAACAAATCCTGCTTAGAAGCTTAGAAGCATTATTTGTCAGCAAATGGCAGTAATCCCATTGGTATTCCATCGATAAATGATGAAATCCATCACTAAATGTTGAAATCTGTTAGTAATTTCATTGGAAATACCTATAGAACATATAATTTTTTTAGATCAAATTTTTTCTTGTTCGTAGTAAAATCATTATATGATGTTGTTATTGATAAAGTTAGATATAGCAAACATGAAAATGCATGTATAGAGAAAAAAATAAAAATGTAATCCAAATGTAAACATCTGATAATAATCCAAATATAAACATCCAATATAAATACAAATGTCACTAAGGGGGTGGGGGTGGTTGCTGTTGTTGCTGCGGTGGAGATTGTGGATCCAACGGTTGTGATAAGGAAGGCCCAATGGTGTTTGACGATCTCCTCAATCCAATTACCTCTATCAACAAGTCACTTAGGTGGTATTTGGTACTTTACAAAGTAATTTAATTGTAGGTAATATACTTGCACGTAATGTGATTGTAGGAAAAATAATATTATAGTGTTTAGTATATAAGTAAAGTAATGATTAAAATGTAGGAAAGTTAACATTACAACGTTTAGTTTACAAGTACTTTACTAGATATGTAATGTCAATTTTCAAAATTACCCCTATATATTAAAATTTCAATTTAACATACTCATATTTTTTTATCATTAATTTTATATAATGTCATTTCTTAAATATATTTTTAATGTCATATATTTTATTACATTTTTATTATAATCTTTTATTTTTATTTTTAATATAATTTTCTATATTATATTTTTTATTTTAATTTTTTTCTTTAAAAGATATTATTTTATTTTTATTTCTTAATACATTTTATACGTATATATTAAATACAGCAGCTTCCTTTCTTGTTTAGGAATCTACGAGTTGTGATGAATAGAATGAAGAATAAAAAAATACTCAAATTGTCTTTGCAATGCTAGAGGAAGAAGAAAAAATGAGCAAGATATACATAAGTGGTGTCATCTTTAACATAGCAAAGCACAAGTGTCCGGATCATAAGATGAAATCAACAAAGGATTCATGTTTCATCAAAATGCACATTCTACTATTATTGTGTTTAGTTGTAAAAAACATTCAAATGGTTTATATATAAATTTAGCATACAAATATTGCTACGTTCAAAAACCGTTTTCATCACCTATGAAGAAAATGAGAAAGTGTCTTGCAACCAAGAACAAATTGGCAACAAAATGCTCGTGATTCTCAATCTCCAATTAATTTCTTCTAAAAATATCATAATTCAAAATAACTTTCTACCAAGATAAAACAAAATATCAAGCATAACATCACCAAAACCATAAAATTAAAAATCATAAATTAAGTTCCTTAATTGATGCTCTAAACAAAAAGCATAAAGTTCTAATCAAACCAAAGTTGAATTCACTTAAAGGATAGACTCACCATTGTTAAAATACAAAAAGTTCAAAGTTAATAACATTATTAAAGTTCACCTTAAATTGAGAACTAGTTTTTTGCAATAACAATACCTACCATTGCTTTAGTTTGAGCCACTAAGTAAAGCCTTCACATAAATTTTCTGCAATTCCTCTGACAATGATAAGATATAATTTATCTTCTACATATCACTAAAGATGAAATGTCCCGCCTTAACGATTTTTTCAAGAGTCAAACATTCAACTCCCTGAACGATCTCAGCTACCTACTCTTTCAACCTTGCATCTTCAGTCATGAACTGAAAACAACTAGCCAATTTATCAATTCCTTCCCTTACACCTTGATAAATTTCTCCAATCTTGTCCATGTTAGATTGGAATGCATGAAAAATGTTGTCACCATTACTTTTTGTCCTAGTTTTTTGGCAGTCACCTTTCTGTCACCTTGCTCTATAGTCTTTCTTCTTGTAACGATGCAGGGGTTAAGCCATCCCTTTATCATGGGGGAGGGGGGGGGGCAAATTTTTGAAAATTTTTATATATTATTATTTTTTAATATTTTTAAATAATTTTTTATTAAATAATTAATATAATTTTTAAAAAAATGACCTTACAAACTTTAGTCAATTTTACCCAAATTCTTAAATTTTTTTAATTTTTTAAATTTCTCCATTTATATTTCTCTCTTTTCTTTTATGTCCTTATATTGTGAAATTATAAAAAGGTAAAGTTTTTATTTTATTTTATTTATTTATATTATTATTTATATTTATTTATTTTTTTCAATTTTATTCTATTTGCTCATATATTTTAAGTTTCTATAGATTTTCTCTTTTAAATTTTTATGAATCATCAACCATATTCTTTTTTTTCTTGTTATATAGGTTATATCTCCTGCTTGTCATAGTTTTTTATTTTCTGTTATGTGGATTTTATTTTTAATTATTTTAATTTTTAAAAATTAAAAAATTATTGTATGTGTAATTCTCAAATATAAGTTCTAATGTTGCATTATTGGTTATTGTTTAAAATTTCACTAATATATTATTTTTATTAATCCTAATTATATAAGAAAAAATTATTTTGAGTATCTGTTTTTAATGTGCTTTACATTTTATATTTAGTTGAAAGGAAATAATCTAGAGTATAAGAAGAAATTATTAATTATATATATTGTATTTAACTATTTATATTTTATGTATTATAGTTTAATATTTAGTATTATAAACTTAAATATAATAAAATAAGAATATTGAATGTTGACTACATTAATTTTTTAGTTGTTTATATTGAGAAAGGCAAAACTTTGAAACAAAATAGATGATAAGTTTCTTATAAATAATTTAGTTATTTATATTAAAAAAAATATTACAATTGTCGAACAAAATTTTCCTAGAGTACTATTATAAGTTTTTTTTTATTTACACATTATATAAAATTATTGTTTATTATAAATATTTGGATTATTAATGATTAAGTTCAATATATTAGTTTTAAAAATTTTTAACTTTTATTTTTCTTAGCCTGGAGTCCCTCAATAAAAATTGGCTAGATCTGCCCCTACAGCAATGGATCCCTTATTATTGGTAGCTTGAACAAGATAAACATCATCATCGCCATTGTCATCTTCAGCAACATTCAATGCATTAAAAGCTTTTGAAGTTACCCTTGTTGCTATAAATGCAGCTTTTTTAGTTTCTATGTTCTCCATTGCATCAGCTAGTGACTCTGCTCCTTCCCTAATTGCTCTATCCTTTCTAAATATAATGGCTAATTGATCAAAGTGAGGGAAAGGCTTCTTTCTAAGTCCTACAACAACTAGGTAACTCTAGATATAACTAAATATAAGACATCAAAATACTATGCAAAAGCTGATCATGGCCATCTCAACATTTGTTTTCATTACCACTCACAATCAAGCAACCACAAACACACAATATTACCAATGTACAAATTCTATTATGTTAACTTGAATGAAACAAAAATGAATTAATTCGTTCAACACACAAACTTTTTATAAATGATACAGACTTATTTAAATAGAATGCACAAACTTTATTCATAACATTTTTCTATTTTCCTAAAATTAATACCCTTGAACAACTTTCCATTGTGACAACAATAAAATTCATAATTTATGTCCCTAAATCTGGTCATAAATTCTATTAAATCCCTTAAAAATGCATGAAAAATACCAAGAACAATCTAAATATAAATATATACCTAACTTTAGAATATAACAATGTTGTAAAATAAATTAGAAACATCACCTTAACCCAACCAATCCAAACATCATCATAACAAGTAACACATTTGTTGACATCATCCCAACCAAGTCCAAAAGTGGAATGCGATATCATCTCAACAACTTCCCTATGTTGTGACTCCAACAACCTCACCTTAAAGCTAATATGGGGGATAGTCTTTATGTTGCAATTTAGGATCCATTCTTTCATCCATTTCTTAAATTGTTACAAGTAACTAGGCTTGAATATCCCATTATCTCTACCCAACTTCTTTCGTTCACAAGATCAATGCAGCAATCAATTAAGACTCCATCTTCAATAGGTGTCCACTGATGGTGGATTTTTTGCACGTCTTCCCTAATCCTTGAGATGATGTTTTTTCCATCTATAAGCATAAAATGAAATATAGAAAAAGCATAATAACAAATATATAACATATAATAAGTACATTAATAATTAAAGAAGAAACATAACTTATCCAATAAGGAGCAAATACAAAAAATGTCTTAATCAACACAAGTTTAAGTTATTACAAATAAAGCACACAACATTTGTTGAACAAAATAAAAAAATAAGTTTCATTTCTAGAAGATATCCAATCATTCCACATTTCTTGTGGTCAGTTATTTCTCCAAGTAGTCCATGCATTTGATGTCTCAATGCACTGGATCGTATCCACATTTTCCATCACTTCTGATTCCACATACTCTTCATCCATTTCAACCTTAAGTGGATCATCTATCATTTTTCTCCTAATGTGATTTTGTAATAATGCACAAGTAGAGATAGTTTGGCATTTTGTTTTCACTAAATACCAAGACCTCTTTTTGAGTATTTCCCATCTCATTTTAAGGAATCCAAAACATCTCTTAATAACATTCCTAGCATCAGAGTGTTTGTAATTAAATAGTTCTTCTTTTGAATGAGGAGTGTGATTCTGTAATAACATTCAAATGATAATGTTGACCTCTATATGGAGTTAAAAATCCTTCTCCATTTTTTTACTTAACATCACATAAGTAGTAAAAACTTATGATAAAAAATTTAGTTTTAGTCCATCACCTTAAACAATATCAAGCTAAAATAGTTAATAATTCAATGCATGCTTTCCTCATACTTTTGGGACTTTCAATCCATTTTTTCTAGATATTGCATCTCGCAGAACCCTAAAGTTTGCAACAAAAACCTCCCAGCTAGGTAAGATATATATGAACTATATATCTTGTGAACATATCACTAACACATTTGTAGCAATTTCATTCTTCCTTGTTCTGTATCTAGGCTTATCAATTTTCAATGCATTAACTTTAATGTAAGTCCCATTTAAACCACCTAAACAATTCTATTGTTTCCAATAGAATAATGACAAAAATTATCCTTCAGGTGCATTTTTAATAGATTCTTATGCTCAAGTTACAAATTTTAAGAAATTTCAATCTACCTTAAACCATTTCTATCGGAAGTGAGTTGAATTCTTAAGTACAGGCTCTGACTTCTTTAGTAATATTTATTGCAATCTTAAAACAAAATTCAAAACTAAACCAAAATGCCTACTCACTGTCTCACCACTTTTAACAAATCTTCTCTTTATGATCTTATTCTTTGCATGAATAGAAATGATGTACAAAAGGATATAATATACCAAACCCAATCATTGAAATCATTTTGAAGCTTGAAGATGAAGAAAACAAAATAATACCAAAACTTGAGAGATTAGAGAAGCATGTTGATAACGTATTATAAAATATAACTTGAAAGAACAATTATAAGAGAAATATAAGAGAAATATTTATATAGAGTATGAAGATCTTATTTAAGTGTGTGCTTATAAATGAAGTGAAAGGGTCTATTTATAAGCTAATAACCCCTTATCTAGATATAATTTACAAAACGAAGATAATATTAAGAGATTAAATGGATATATTAAATTCTAATCTTCATCCAAACTAATTTACATCCAAATCTAGGTATACATAACATAAATATCTATTCACAAAAATACTCATAACAAATAATAAATTATAATTAAGGAAAATAGGATAAATATTAAGAATTAAGGCTAAGCAAGGATAATTCATGATTAATTGGTACCATTCTTTGAGCAAGCATCATGGGAGTGCTAATACCTTCCCCACATGTAACCGTACTCTCGAACCCAAACATTGTTTTGTAGACCATAGCCTATTTCGTGAAAATGTTCTTAGGTTAAATTTAAGGTAACATTTTAAAGAAATAGACTCAAATAGGTGGCCAATCGCATCTCAACAAAAATGATTAATGGTGACTCCATTTCACATCGAGCGATTGGGTTCTTGGACCTCGCATGTTATGACAAATTTCCACTAGAAAAAATCAGCTCAAAGTGTGCCAAAAGTCTAGAAGCAAACCATCATCCAATGGAACACCTTAAGAGAAATAGATCCATGGTGTTAGAAAAATCCCAAGGAAACTGTACTTTCATCCTAACCGAACCATCTTTAATGTAGACAATTATCAAGACAAAAACCTCATCCCCTTTGCATACATGTATGCTACCCACATCCTCCATAATAGAGTAAAAAAAAAGTTAGAAAACCTTATCCAGTTGTTCATCAAATAAGGTTGTCGGCAATCACAGATTCATCCCATCACAACTAAATACCTATATCCGCTTCAACTTTCCTTCGAGTGCTTATGGACCTCAGTTCAAAGTCATTTCCCCTACCAACTCATCAAGCTTGCAAACTTCTCCATACCAATCTTGTAGCCATGCCAATTTCTAAATAAAATTGTCACCATAGTCAAACCAAAACAATCCTAGTTCATTCCTTCTAAGTTGTTTAAAACTATTTAAATAACTTCTTATTTTTTGATTACAATATACTTTTATTTTAGACCAACTAAGGTCTTATATTTTTATTTTGAAACAAATAAGCTTTTATCATTAATAATTTACTTAATACCTATTTGGCTTAAATTTTTTTTAGCTTATCTACCTCTTAAAAGCAAAAGTTAGACCTAACAAGATTTTTGAAAAGCTCTTCAAAAAGTAGCATTTTTCTAAAGAACAAATTTTCTTTTTTAAAAAAAGAGCTTAAAAAACACTTCAACTTTTTAAAACATACCCTTCCCCCCATCAATCTCCCTCTGCAAACACTAATAGAAAAAGAAATAAAAGATTAGTAAATCTAAGATTTTTTTTATTCTTACAAAGATTAAAAGAAAAGCAAAACCAAAATTTAAAGCTGCATTCAAGTACTATTTAACGGTTTTCTCCTTTCTTCACCAAAAAATCTATTACTATTACTACTATTGAGATTTATTCAGTTTCTTTATGGATTTCTTTTATTTTTAAATATCTGAAATCATTTATAAACTAAAAATAGACTTATTCTACTTTAGTTTATTAGGTGATTGAGGATGATCTAAATACCTGTTATGGTTATTATAACCAAAATTAGAGCGTATATAATTTATTTTGGCAAACAACTTACCAAATAATTTTAGCTTAATTTTAGAAGTTATTATTTCTCATAAAAGCTTCATAATAGCTTTTAAGCTAAAAATAAGTTAGGCTAAATAAGCTCTTAGTCAAAATATCACTTAGCATTTTATATCACGTGCTATTGACGTGATATGCTGATATGTCATAATAGACATTGAAGAGGCATGTTGGTATGACAAAACAATGTGCATTAATTTTTCAGCCTTCACATCATCACTACATCAACATCATGTGATATAAAATAACAAGTGATATTTTAAAATAAAAATATATAAACTTAATAGAAGAACAATGATTTATTTTATTTAAACTTTTCTTAATTTAAAAATAAATAACAAAATATCGACTAAAAATATTCTTATAAGGGGAAAACTTTTTTTTAGCCCTTACATATAAAGTTTTTTTAAAAATGACCCTTTAAATAATATTAACTATTTTAAGCTAAGAGAAGAGATTTTAAGACAAAAATGCCTTTAATGAAACATCTTCATTGACACATACTCTCATACAAGTGCAAAATGTAGAAAATAAATCTGCAAAGAATTTGTTCCCTCTAATTTTGTGCAAAACATCCATTTTTTTTGAAAAGCTTGTGCAAAACA
>NW_018397286.1:132246-139568 GCF_002168275.2 Theobroma umbraticum
GCAGGAGATGGTTTTTCAAATATTTCGGACATGGCATTCAGATAATATGAGAAAGGTGATATTAAACCGAATGAGGAGCCAATCGTGATGAATCCAAAGCTTTGAGAATAATGTGAAACTACAAATCCTTGATACGGTAGTGAATCAAAAGGAGAAAGATGTGAATCCAAAGCATGAAATGGTTGTGCTACAGTAGGTCATATGTGCTGTGTCACGACAGAGTTTAGAGTTTGTGAAATGGCATGGTGGAAATGTGTGACACGGCATAGTGGGAATGTGTGACACATCATGGTGAGAATATGTGAGATGGTTGTGACACGATAGGGTTTAGAGTTTATGACATGCCATGGAAGGAATATGTGGCATGGTAGGATGAGAATATGTGACACTACTCTAAGGGAATATATGAGATGACATGGTGAAAATATGTGAGACACCAGTGTGAGAGTGTGGCAATCATTGGTGTGAACATGTGACACGTCATGGTAAGAATATGTGAGACAACATGGTGAGCATATGTGACACAGTTGTGACATGATAGGGTTCAGAGTTTGTGACACGATAGGGTTCAGAGTTTGTGACACCATGGAGAGAATTTATGACACGAGAGGGTGATAATGTGAGAATATGTGGCATGGTTGTGACACGACAAGGTCTAGGGTTTGTGACATGGCATGGTAAGCCTATGTGACATAACAGGGTTCAGAGTTTGTGACACACCATGGAGGGAATCTGTGACACAATAGGGTGATAATGTGTGAGATGGCACCGTGAGAACATGCGGTACAGCTGTGACACGATAGGGTTTAAAGTTTATGACACGCCATGGTGGTAATGTGTGACACGGCATGGCTTGAATATGTGACACACCATGGATTGAAATAGAAAAACAATGCAGACAAATAACAAGGAAACCATTTGAACTTCCACTGAATGAATGAATATAATATTATAAGGCCATTTTATTTTTTTAAATTATATATTTTCCAAAATTCGTAAATGTCTATGTGAAGGAACTAAGAGAGTTTGATTTTCATTCATTTTTCATTCCCAAGGGACCAGAGTATTCAACTTCGTTCTTTGAAAGCTTAACGACATTATAGCAATAATGTCAGTTATCAATGAAGAGATCAGTCAGTCTCAAATTAAAACTTTCTTTTGTTATTCATTTTTTGCTGGGTTGTTATGATATGTTCATGTTTTTGTATTTGTTATGTTTTAACTATTTTCTTTTTGGTTTTATGGTTTTTGGGTAAATTATGGAGATATAGAACTAAAACATTTTTTTTGCTGACATGGTTTATAGTCGTACTAAAGTTTTGAAGGGGGTCTACGTCTACATATTATGTAACATGAACTATAACATTTGATCTGGTGTGTAGTGGGTTAACTGGTTTTTGGGGTTTTTAGCTTATTTTTTGAGGTTTTTAGCTTATTTTTTGAGGTTTTTCATGTGTCACCCCATTGGGTATATTTTAGGACAATTCATGTAACGAGTTAGTAATTGCAGTGACAGGCGTGCCACCACCCTACTCAGCATTGGCTTGCAACAACATTTGACTTGGTATGCTTAGCGAGTAATGACATTTTACTTGATATGCATGGTGTGCAACAACATTTTACTTGATATGCATGGCATGCAACAACATTTTACTTGATATGCATGCATGTAACAACATATTACTTGGTATAAATAACATGCAACAACATTTATTTCTTTCTTTAGAATACTGTGTTGCACATTATGGGTTAACTTACTCGTGCATGTGTGTCATCTTTTGCAAATGCTGTCCATATAGTATGATGATCTTGATAGTTTGTGTGTTGTGCCTAGGGAGAAGTGAGCGGTCAAGGTCTCTATTAACACCCACTGTAAGTGGTCGCGACTGCATTACATCAACAAGACTTTCCAAGAGAAAGAGGAGTATGATGCAGTCAAGCGTACGTGCTTTGATATGCTGCTAGACGTATATCCATAAGGCTACTTTTACGTTGGTCTCCTGCATAACATCATGATTCGTCGAATCACTAAGATAGAGTCAATAGACCATGAGCTATGGTTTGGCATTGGCAAGAGCAAGGCAAGTATATCAAAGCAAGAGTTTTGCCTTATCACGGGACTCAAGTTTGGTCAAATGCTCAATGTATTCAGACAACCGTATGAGGTTGTTCTTGACCAAATTCATGTGAGATACTAGAACGAGCAGCAAAGCAATAAGCTACAAGCGTTGCTTGATACATTTTGAGGAGGCAACTTTAAGTTGTAACGACCACTCCTTGATCGCTACCGGCATTCAAGTCTCGCGGGAGGACCCGACAAGTTCTAAACAAGCCTTACTTAAAACGTTAGTTATTATCTCATAATCATACCATCAATCTGCGAAATTATTTCGATCTGTAAACTTTATGTGATAAAAATTGAACAATACTTGTATAACTGAGTAAACCTTTAAGTCACATAATCATACAAATGATACATCAAGACTTAAAATCTCCAAATGTACATTTGAATTGACATTATTGTCTAATCCCATAACAAATTGCTGTATGGAGACTCGACCTCTAGCAGCTGAGCGACTCAAAATAAAGTGCTATGAGATGCCTTTACCTATCTGCGGTGGGCTAAAAATGCTGATGAATACACGTTAGGCTCATCACTATTTGCCAAAAGGAAATAAAGAGGGTGAGTCTCGCAGACTCAGTGATCATTGGCTGTGACGGGTTGTGATGGGAACAGTATAGACAAATAAGCTGAAACTATAACCGGATATCAAATCATAACTTTAAGAACCAATTCATAAGTAGGATATTTGTGCCTTGTATAATAACGTAAATCATAATAATATTTCACTTAGCAACGGTGTCGACAATGTTATGAAGCTGAGTTCAAATACCAAAAACTGCTTGCCATACATATTGGTTAACGATATAAAGTATGCACGCTCCCAAAATATGTGGCATGTAAAGAAATCAAGTGTACGGCCATGTAAAACATCTCATGTTCATCAAGTAAGCACTGAAAGCTTTTATTCAAACTAGAGGAGCTGCAAAGAAATCTCAAATCTCCACCATGCAAAAGAGTATGCGTTGAAACTCATAAGGCGCTCAAGTAGGTAGTACTAATCACCCATGGACCATTCACGTTATAACATCCCGGAGCTCTATTCCACTGAATCCCACCAGCCATGATAGTCTCGACGATGTTAGCCAACATCAGGAAATCAAGCGTGCGTACTGTGAATATCACTGGTGGCCTAGCCACATATAACAACCCGTGGCCTCACCACGTAAATCACAGTCTATTGCCCTATCCACGTCTAATAGCCGATCGGTGATCCAAAGTTCTCTGGCTAAAGTTCACTTGTGCACAAGGGTCACACTTACGAAGTTGACAAGCGCCTACTCTCGATGCTCTCGATTTGTCAAAACCATTTTAGAAACCAATTCAAAAGTTGTCCAAGATTTTGCTTTAAATCATTTAAAAACAAAGTTCAACAACTTTTCCAATTAACCCTTGCGATTAAAAGGCATGGTGTAATATTTATGTACAAATCAGGCTAAATTGAAGCTCAAAACTTGCATTCAAATCATTTAACAAATTCATTAGCTATGCATATACACACAAAGATACAAGGCACAGATTTTGATGCAAACATTTTGAAAGGCTTGTTTCTCGGTTTCTAAAACTCTTATATATAGTGTTTATCTGTAGTTATATCAAAACTCCTTTCAAATGGTTTGCATCCACAAACTTCCTATGGTTTCTACCAGCTCATGCTTTCCACATAGCAATATGTAAATCATTGTAAATCCATTTAAAATTGCCTATAGGCTAACATCTATGCTATCCACAAATGCTCTTAAGAAACCAATCACGCTTATTAATGTAAATCATATATAATATGAAGATTTTAAATCGGCACCCCCTACTCTCCTCCCAATGGCGAGATATTACTTCGCCACTAATCCAATTATACTTCCTCATTTGGTTAATCCTACGACAATCTTTTTTCTGTTGGCATACTTCCTAGCAATAAACCAAGCTTAAGATGCTTAGTTGATCTTCTCATTTTCTTTTCTTAATCATACTTCATCATCATGGTTATAACTTACATTATGCTAAACATCTTCTTTCCACTTAATCCATACTGTTCATATGCATGTTGACATACTTTTACTAATGGATTCCATATCTTTTACTAGCGTAATTCTTATATCTATTGTGACCAGCAACTTAATTATATCATTAAATGACCATTCAATCTTTCTAAGCAATTTTCTTCAAATCCATTCTATACTTTCATAACCTTAACCATGTATATACATGGCAGCAACAATCATGTCCATTTACTCAATTATTGCAAGTCACATGCTCATCATTATCATCACTTTCATTGCTTTATTTATTAATCCCATTTACATTATTTTTCTTTATCCTCCCAAATAGCCTACCAAGCAAACTCAATACTTCTAAATAACTCATGCATATTGAATTTCTTTCGACAACACATTCACATTGCATGCCTTACCTTTGTGATGATTTAGACCTTGCATGCAACCTCAATGTTCTTTCCAAAGTTCACCCACAATTGCCAACATTCACACAATCATTTTCTCACATACTCAACTAATCAGAAGTTAAAAACATAGTATAAGCTTACCACTTTCCTTTCACTTAGCATCAAACCATGCATCCCCGACTTTGAATGGTTTCATGTCACCAAACTCTCCTCAATCAAGCCGATCTTTGCTGCACAAGGCATCTCCCTTAGTCATCAACCATTTACCAGATTATTCAAACTAAAATCAATCCTTACTTTCCTGCTTGAACACCTAAACCCATGCACCTCCTCTGACTCCTTTGGTTCCTTCTGAGTGTTGGATTTCTGGGTGCTAGATGGCACAAGGCTACAATGGAGGAAGGTCTCGGTTTTGCTTAAGCTGTGCAACCGAGCCTTTTTCTCCCTTTCTCTCTTTGTTTCCTTTATTTCTTCCTCTTAGGTGGAGTCTTTCAACTTCCTTTGCTCTCTTTTCCTCTCTAATAATCGAGCCCCTCAAGTCTTTCTAAAATCCTCTTCCCTCTTCTTCACTCTTGAACTTAACCTTGTATTGCCTCTATTGGGCCAATCACATTTCATGCAAGTTTTCCTTGCTCTCATTTGGCCATTCTCTTAGCCATATAATTCATGCATCCTCCTTTCTTTTATTTTATTTGGCCACCTTGCCATCCAATGGTGTCTCATGAACCAATTTCCTCCCTTATCCATTGGTCCAATATCTATCCTCACCATACTTCCCATAATTTTTCTTTATTATTTTAATTCATCCACCACCTTATTCCTCCAATCACCTTTCATCACCAACTTTATTTTATATTTATTAAGTATTCTTCAAATATTCAAGACACTGTATCTATGTCTCCCTTTTTTCTTTGCCACTTAATGCACCAATCATTTTGCATGCAAACAGTTTAAGCCTATCATACCTTTTCACTTCACATGATGGGGGCCCTACATGTTCGCCACTAACTTCCTCCTTTTGCATGCTTTCACTTGCATGTAATAGTGAATTTTACATGCACATTTTATTGTCTTAGATAATCTAACTTCCCTTAGTTAGTTAATGTCCACTTAGCTTCAACTATGGTGATTGCACAAAAGTCCTCAACTTTTCCATTATTTACCACTTGTTCCACTAAACTTGTCATTCTTGCAATGTGATCCTTCAATCATTTCCTTTAAACTCCAATTTCCTTCTATCTTTCTTCCCTTACATGTGTACAAATAAAATATCAGTTTTAAACTCCAATTTCTTTTCTTCCCTTACATGTGTACAAATAAAATATCAATTTTTCACTTCATCAAAATATCACCATAATATTTAAATATATACTTACCCGCTCATCTTTTGTTTAATAAAGGCATGTGGGCCCCGTTTACGTTGTTTTTTTTCAAAATTCATTCTTACTTCTTCTCCCCCACTTAGATTAGTCATATACTTCTTCTTCATGACTAATTTTGATCACAAGTAAAATATTAATATTTTAATATTATTTTATTAATAAAATAATTTTATTCTAAAATTTTTCATGTGACTCCTCGGGTCCCAAAGTGTTCCTCTTTGTCCCGGTCCACTTTCAATTCACCCTTTGATCAAGATAATTCATCTTTGATAAAATATTATTATTTAATTGTTATTTCCTCGTGTATAAAATATTTTATTCTAAAATATTCCTTTTGCCTATCACTTTTTTTTCGCACTTCCACTTATGTCCATCAACCTTCTGTCTCGTTGATGAGATCATATTGGCCCTTATACGAAGGTAAGGGGTGTTACAGTCTCTCCTACTTGAATAGAATTCGTCCCCGAATTCACATCAATGTCGGGTTATTAATCTCGTTCCATGATCATATTTCATTTCCTCCTTCATGGGGAATTTTTAATCTATCACCTCATTTACTTCAGTTCAACTAGAACACATGATTTATGTCTATTTCATTCTTGAATCAAAACCACGGTACCTTTCATAATTGTTCTTTCTCATCATTTAAATTCCAAGTATGCTTTTAACTCCACTATTAGATGTAAAGATAGCTCAATCTCAATCACATCTCATACTTACTTACATAAACCTAATCACCATCTTATTACTTTGTTTCTCATGAAGTTTCTCAACATCCTCTCATCGTATTCTCATAGAATGCTACATAATTTATAGCATTATAAACATGCCATATTTATTCCTGTATGTAATTTCAATGCTAAGGGAATCTGAGTCTTTCGATCTCTCCCTCATACTCCATGCTTATCTTGCATTGTGCAATTCCAATCTTCTTCGTTTCTCCGTAGATTACACATTTAAGGGTTCACATTTCTACATCACTCTTAAACCAATGAGATTTACTTCACACGGAAGGGTAATTCACTTGCCAATTTTTAACTTTAATTGTAATTCTTTCATTCACCACAAAACCCTTTTCATTAGTTCCAATTCTTCATGTCTTCAATATGACATCATTATTGTGACTTGAAACTTTTTGATCATCATTAATGGTATTAAATATTTATCTTTCTTGTCTGATTCTTCCAAATGCTCACATTGTAGTACTATCACCATTTATTCACTGTCCATTTTACTACTGCTTTGTGGAGAGTCTAGTATAATTATATCATAGCAGTTCATTACTTCTTACACCTCAATCGTATCAATTCACCTAGTATCTTAACCACACTATGGATTCCATTTCTGGATTTCCCTTCTTTGACCATTACTTCAAAATTTTCCTTACATCAACACAATTTAATTTCTGATGGTGTCTTTG
>NW_018397286.1:139682-145189 GCF_002168275.2 Theobroma umbraticum
AAATTACTAGAGATAACCTTTCACTTTAGTTAATCACATAATCAACTCCTTTACATGTACATATACACTCAAACTTAAATGTCAACATCCCTCGCCATGAGTGGAAATCCTCATGTCAAACACGTTTGGCTATTTTTCTCCTTATTCATTCCACTCCATATAAGTCAACATATTCTCTAGTATTTATGTATATCTTCACATAATTTACAAACTTATACCCTCTTCTTATTATTTCTAGTCATAAGCATAAGTTTCATTATACCATGTATCCTTGCACCATGGTGTCATTAATCGCATTTCAATTGCCACACATCAATTTCATCAAATTACCATCCGATATCTGTGTATGCATTACATTCTTATTATTCCTTCAAGATTCATCTTTACTTGATCATTGCATCTTATGTAATACCACAGTTCCTAAAAGTCATCGTTCTTTCTCAATTATCATTAGTACTTCCGACCTATATTATATCCTTTGCATTTTGATATTATCCAATCACTCAAGACTTAGATTCAATGAGTCGTGTATACCTCATGCATTTTCAACTTTAGTTTCCATGATACATTGAGAGGTTTTCTTTAACCAACTCCATTACCATGGTTTTCTTCGATCAGCTTTGTACTATTCCTTTATGCCAATATAACATCATTTTCCTTTTAACCGTCATATGATTAGTACTTGTAATTGCAAACTTGGAACACGGGTTTATTTAAATACTTCCCAATATCATTGCTAATATCCACTTACCACTTGCAACTTGCAACTTGCAACTTCCTTTTTGTAGCTTCACTATTTAATGCTTATTTTCATAAGATTCATAACAAGATTCCTTCCAAAAGCATGCACCTATTCTCCAAGATAGTTGAATGCATAATCATCTATTCATACCTCAGTACATACTCAAAAGTTTTTAGTATGCCACATAATTGGTCTTGTTTTGTGACTAATCTTTTTCCTTCAACTATTGTCAAAATAAGATTTGCAATCCTCATGACATCACTTAATATCAGTTCATTGCTATGCCAATCCTGTAGTTCTTTATTCACAATTTCATCATTTAGTATTGCATTACCTTATCAATGTCTCACACATTTTTTTAACTTTTCAATTAATCCCTTCTTGGCCTTTTAACAAGGCTTAAGCTTTTGTTTCCTTTATTCCTTAGAAGGTGGCTTTAGTTATCATGATGTTTATTTTAACGCTTCACATTATATCTTGTCTCATTGTAGTCATCTCAAAAACTTTCAATTTCCTCTTTTGCTTACATGTCAATATATGACAACAAAGAACTTTGTCATTTATTCACCTAAATATTCTTCAAAACACTTAAACTCCAATAAAAAAAAATCCAAACATCAAAGCCAATAGCCATAATTTGGCTTACAAATTCATCAACTTGTCCCATTATTGAGCCAATCATTCTCTGTTCTTAATCATAAGCCTTCTAAAAACAACACATCTTCAACACATCTTGTCATTGGTGGAGGATATCGATGCTTGGAATGTCTTTCCCTAGGGTCACCATGTTTAGAGGCTAATTGAGGACTACCTGTTGAAGGGTTTGAAGTGCCTGCCTCAAACTTACAGAAGGATAATCATTGATGCTACAACATTTACGGATTTGCATGGGTGATATAGGTACTATCACGTAACATTTTTCAGTTTCCTTTTGACATAATAATTTATGGTTGCACTCGTTTATCATTTACGATCTGATAATGGTTGCATTTGGTTTGCAGTTCTAAGCAATAGAGGCAATTCTAGCTTTTAAAAAAATAGTTACCCCTTTTTCTCCGAAGGACAACGTCTACCCATATATGTGCAAATGGCAATGCAATCAGATGCCGAAAGACTTTTACAAGGTGGTTGAGAAGTTAGAGTCATCTTAGCATGTAAGTGAATAGCTATTAATTTGTATTGTGAATTTGTATAATAATTTTCCCTTAAATTTAATCACAATATCTATTTTACAATTGTAAGCACACAAAGCTTCAAGTCCACCCCTAATGAAGCCACACAAGAGTATTTTGTGGACATCGATGTCCCTTTATCTGAGGGCCACCAATACGTGCCAATAAGGTACATGGAAAATAGAGCGGACTAGGGTTTAGGTGTGTGGGAAAATAAGAGAAACTTGAAGGAGAAAAGAGCCACTAGTGCCATGGAGTGGGGGAAAACTACCACTACTAGAGACGCTGATCTGTCAAGTTTTGAGTTGATAAAAGAAGGGGACGACCATGGCAATGTCAGTGAAGAGCCAGTAAGGACGGCTTTAATGGTTTATGTTCAACAATTCCATATGTGATTATCGAATAGCATATCTGTGTTTACAGTTGGATCATGTGACAACAACTCTTCCACCACTAAGAAGTCCTCTTCAGATGCATAGTGCTAATGAGCCATCAGTAAGATCAGTTCTAATGGTTTGTATTCAACATTTCCGTGTATGTTTATCAAGTAACACAGTAATTTCTATTATTATAGTTGATAGAGGAGACGACAGCTACTCAATCACTTATCGATCCTACTCAATTGCACAGTGCTAATGAGACACCGGAAATAATATTAAGGTTATAAGGGTTTACGTTCAACAATTCTAGATATGATTATTGAATAACATAGTAATCTGTGTTATTGCAGTTGACCTATTTGACAAAAGTCAATGACAAAGTAGTCACCAAACATCAGCTACAACAGATCATGCGTAGGCATAAAAATGACATATTAGAGCTGAAGGATTCAATTCAATCATTGACTCTCACAATGCAGACGCTTGAGGATCGTGTTGCTGGTCGAATTCTAGACGGCTTAAAATCACAAGTACGTTACTCTATCTTTGCTCATTTGTTGGTGGTTTATGTTTAGCAGATGTAGTCTTTTTGTTATTCTTGATTTATTCTTTGTGGTATTTTATGAGTTAATGGATTTTCCTATTTATCTCATTCTGTAGGGTGGTGATTCATCTCACCATGATGGTGAGCACCACGATGATACTGATGATAGGCAGCATGATGAACCTGGTGTTCACATTCACCATGACGTTGTTGGTTCTGAAGGAGAAAATGTAACTCATGTCGATGTTGTGCTCGATGATGCTATGACAAGGGATGTGACCCTTAAATTAGTTCATGCTAAAGGAGACCATGTTCCTGAAATCAATGCAGTTGTTAATGTATCTACAAGAAGGGAGGGGGACCTTCACTCAGTTAAGGTTAAAGGAAACCATCTTCTTAAGGCCAATGCAGTAGTTAAGGCAGTAGCAAGAAGGTATGGGAACCTTGCATCAGTTCAGGCAGAAGGAGATCATATGATTTCTATTATTTGTCGCCAATATGTTCTGGAAATATTTGGCAATAGTTGTGAGAGCAAACCATAAAATCCTATGCCATGAACATATCTAGAGTTTTATGTAGATTTTTTTGTACATATAATTAATTTTATTAATTTTAATAGTATTCGTACATTTTAGACAATAATTTTTCAATTTAGACACAGTGCCTATAATGATTAGAAGCTGATATAAATAAATTAATTGGTTGTTTTACCTTCAACTTGTGAGTTCTTTTACTAATGTCGAGTGACAACAAGCCATAAACAACATCTAACAATCTACAGAGCTCTAATCAACATGATTCTTATACAATTGGAAAGCTAAGAAAAAGGGCTATAACTTCCATGTTTATCACTTTACCCAATTCTGATCCAAGCATGGTCAAAATATGCATTAGAAGTAGCCGGACTGCAATAACTATCCCTTTAAGCACAAATCCCTCACCAACCAAAAGCTCCCGCATCGCAACACTGTTCAGCACTACCAACACTGCAATAGAAAGTAAGCATGGTGTGTCACCCTATTAGGGCATGGCATGTCACCCCATAGTTCTGCTAGCACTCAATGTGTCACGCCATAAATCTGCTACCACTTAACATGTCACCACAAGATGTCATCAACATCTAACAATTGAGGTGTGGCATGTCCCCCCATAATACAACAACTTAGTGTATCACCCCATAGTTCTGCTAGCACTCAGTGTGTCACACTATAAATCTGCTACCACTCAATGTGTCACCACAAGGTGTCATCAACATCTAACAATTGAGGCATGACATGTCACCGCACAATACTGCAACAACTCAGCTTGTCACCCTATAGTTCTACCAGCACTCAACGTGTCACCCCATAAATCTATCACGACTCAACGTGTCACCACAAGATGTCATCGACATCTAACAATTGGAGCGTGGCGTATCACCCCACAATACTGCAACAACTCAACATGTCATCCCATAGTTCTACTAGCACTCAGCGTGTCACCCTATAAATTTGCTACCACTCAGTGTGTCACTATAAGTTGTCATCAACATCTAACAATTAGAGCATGTGGCTAATAAGATGTCAAAAGACCTGAGCAATCCCTGTACTATCCCATTTTGTTCAATTTAGTCTTCTTACTCAAAATCGAAGCTATTTAGTCGTTTGATTTTGGGAATTTCTCCAATTTAGTTATTTTCCCTAACAGCATCCATTTTCTCTGTTAAGGGGGATGACATTAGCACGTGTTGTTGACATATCACAAACGTGGCAAACTTGGCTAATGAGGCAATGGATGTGTAACTGGCCGAATGACATGGCATTTCAATAATAAATATATTAGACTAAAAACGGAAGTAAAAGGAGCCATATATTAGCTTTATGATCATTTCTTTCAAAGGGAGTTTGAGAAATATTTTTTTTTAAAAGGTAAAAATATAAATTCTATTAAGCAAAGATTACAATGCTGTTTCAAGTCTACACCAAGATGGTTAGACTTTCAGTATAAAAAACACCTTACCAATCACAACCACACCTTCAACATCAAAATCAATCACAGAGCTCTTTAGAAAAAAAAAACAACTTCCCTGCACACCCTTAAGAAAAATTAGTGGAGACTAACAAAATATATGTAACTCAACCTTAAGAAAAAATGAACATCAACAAAATGAAAACCAAGAGCAAAAATTATGTAAAATTAGCCATCCCATCTTTCCAACATTTGAAGCCTAGGTTACACTACAAATTACAAAAGCTTGTATCAAAACGAACTGCTTTAACTCATAAGAGCTCCAAAAACCATTAACCATAACAAGAATAGAACTTGCAAGCGAGCCTAAAATGAAGGAAATTACTCCCATAAACATCGCCTTCTTAAGGAAATTGTATAATTATAACTATAATTATAATATGAAAATTGCCATAGCAAGAACATCTATCTTTTTAGGAAAGAAATGCAGCTATATATATATATATATATATACACATATATGCAAAACAATGAACAAAAACCATCATAAGAGGCTTATAAGCTAACAATCGTTGACCAACATCTAATAGATTGGTTTTTTTTAGTAGCCCTCATTTTTTCCTCTTATTAACAGCCATTGATGTAATGGACCTAGTAGTACCTTCACTTGCTGTCAGTTAAAATTCTACTACGCAAGTATACGTATCGAATAGATAGTATAT
>NW_018397286.1:145289-162822 GCF_002168275.2 Theobroma umbraticum
GTCTTCGTCCTCAACATGGCCTATGCCAAATGCAACTGGATATATGCACTCGTTCATATCTTTGCATACAGTGACAAACAAAACACCCTTGAACTTGCCTTTCAGTTGTGTCATAGCAATTGCAACCGCAAGATGCATTACATCCCTAAACCTTAGGATACAAGCCCCATATGATCAAAAATAATATTTGAATCATTGTGCCTCATCAATAGCCACTGCAATGACTGTGCAAGGATTTTCTTGCTCCAACATATAAAAATACAAGGGTAATAGTTTCCTTACCATATAAGCATTTCAATCCCCATTAAACCTTTATCTCACCAATTATGTCCTTAGGTCTTAATGCCACCCCATTAGTTTGAAGCTTGTGCGACATAACTTCACAAATTATCTTTGCACTCATGGTTCGAAATCACCATTTTCAACCATCAATAGTACACGTGTGTACTTTGTGGAACATCCGAACTTGCCAATATTCTCCTTCAAGTAACTCCATTATATGCACACTGAACTTGCATGCCTTGTCCTTACAACCAACCTCAAAATGACCTTTACATGACTTTTTACTCTTATCTAAAACTGCTCTTTTAGAGCCAACATGTTCAAAGCATGTTTCAACTCAACCTTCAAGAAAAACATTCTTCTTTTGTATAAGCGATCATTGGCACATGTTGACTCCTAAGTGGTAATTGTTTGGAAGGAGAACCTTTTTGCACCTGGAATTAGCCACATACGAGATATCCCAGCATTTCCCTTTCTTGATAACTATCATCGAGCAATGTCTTAGGGGAGCGAATCCTATTCTTACTAGCAATGGCGTTATTATATATAAGGTCATCACACTAAACATCTCCTACATCAACACCTCCAACAGGTTCCATTTCACCTTCAACATTATTGCAAATTAGAATGTCACTATCATAAAGCCAATCATCATCTAAACTATCATCATGCCATTTATTAGGCCTATCATCTGAATTGTCATCAAATCTATCTTCACCGATAAGGAACAATCCTCATTTCCCTCATCAGATGTAGTATTATCCTTAAGCGTATTAGTGTCACCCTCCAACGTCGTAGCGTTGCCCTCCAAAGTCATAATGTTGTCCTCAAGTATCATATTCTCATTTGAAAATGCCATTACACCCTCCACGATTTCACCAGATCGTTACATTTATTGGATAGAAGCAAGTAACTGGTTCAATGTACATGCTAATAGGAATTGTGCAGTCAATTGTTCTGTAAATGTCATGTGTCTATCAAGCTACACTAACTTTTGTGCATACCTCAATTGCCATTATTGTGGGTTACAGACTGAATGCTGTGATATATGTGAAGCATTGTAAATCTCATTTTGAGTGAACTGATTACCATGTTGTATAACTTCTTCATATGACATAACATTTGTTTGGCATTCTTTAATCATGACATACACAGTCGGAACATTTCTCTATTCTAGCAGAATTAATGCAACATCCTCATCGCCCTTGATAATTGGGCTTGATAGCTCTCCAGTTGTACTAATCAATGCATGTAACTTAATCTCGTGAATTTCTTAGTTTACCCCAACGACATCTTCAACCAGCTTTATCAAGACCGCAAATGACAAATCACTCCTAAACTCCTACATTTGTGACTCCCCACCCTTGTAAATGCCATCCACTCACTAACCACCGTATCTTATCACAAATCGCACAATTAAAACTCAAATGAAATTTTGAAAATAACAAATTTGTCAATCATTTTACATATTACAGGTCGTATTCTAAAATTTATCAGTCATGTTGTTACACACCATGTTCAAAAAATGTTACACGTCATGTTTAAAAAATGTTACATGCCATGTTCAAAAATGTTATACACAAGTTCAAAAAATGCTACACACTATGTTCAAAAATGTTACACGCAAGTTAAAAAATGGTCACACGCCATGTTCGATAAAAATGTTACACGGCATGTGCTAACACATATTATTTTAATATATTTTTCACATGCCATGTACATTATAAATGCATGGCGTGTAACAACTCTGGGCAATGTTTTTAATCCATATTCTAATTTACACAAAAAAGTTCAAAAATTAATGTGTTACAACAATAAACCCAACAGCATACCTAATGTCATCTCTGCTATAGGGTCTGTTTATCGAGGACAATATGGTCAGATGCTGAGAGATAGACCACAACACAACAACAATGGTGCTCAATAGAGAGTTGACAGAGTTGATACAGTTCAAAGAGCTGATGACGATGGTGCTCAACAAAGAGTTGATAAAGTTGATACAGTTTAGAAAGTTGAGAGAGAAATGAGCAAGTTGAAATAGCTGAGCATTTATTTTTATTTTTTTATGTCGGGAGTGAGATATTGGCAGCTTAATTTGCCAAGATGTTTTTAAGGGCATTTTGGTGTATTCATGCTTATGTTTGGGTAAAAACAGATAACTTTATATGGATGGTTGTTTCTAAAATCACCTTATGGGAAGGCTATTTTTCACAATTTCTTCTTCTTAGAATATCATATGTTTAAAAGAGAAAACAAATAGCAAAGAAAATTTTGTACCAACCAATTACTAAGTTAAATGTTCGGGTACAACTAGTCTATGAAAGCTTGAGAATTGAAATCATTTCATTTTTATTTTCCTTATGTTGCAGGTATGACGAATTATATGAAGCAGGACAAGTCCAGCAATATCAGAAGTACTTGTTGGGAAGAAATGAAAACAAAACAAAACAACGAAAGAAGAGCTATATCATGTAGCCAACTGGTTTTTGCTATATCATTTATTTTAATAGGATATTAATGAATATAAGTATTTAACAGATAATATTCAAAATATTCGAATAAGGATCTAAATAATAATTAAAAGATTTTAGAGTTCAAATACTTATCAAATAATAAAATTCAAAGTAAAATATTTAAAAAATAACATACCTTAGCCATTGATATCTTTATGCATGTTACCTTCCCCAATAATCATATTTTTATCGAATTTTCTTTTAATACGTCAAACATATAAAAGAAATATTGTTAATCTACAATCAACCTAGTAAAAAAATCCTTGCATAAACCCTACTCTCCACTTTTTATGGTGTAACAAATTACTTTTTATCAAAATTTTGTGCAAAAGCTACCATTATATGGTAGTAACGTACCCAAGACATGTCACCACAAAAAGACATGGTATTACCGACAAAAAATTCTATCATTAATATTTATGGTTATGTTGATAAAAGGAATCGCCAACGAAATTCTCGATTGAATTTGTTGTTGATTGTCAATCAACAATGTTGTCGTCGGTAAAGATAAATCTGTCAATAATAGAATATTCTATCAATAACCTACTGATTGAAAATTTCGTAGGGAATTTTTGTGACAAACACTCAGATCTGTAGGTCTGAATATAGTTGATAAAGAGAGAAATTGGTCGGTAAATTTAGCCGATAACAATACCGATGAAGTTAAACTTATCGAAAATTTCGTTAATGGTTATCAACAAAATTACTGTCAGTGAATTGCCAACAGATCCTACTTGGAAGTTACAAGCATTATCTATCAGCAAATGGTAGTAGTTCCATTAGTATTCCATCAATAAATGATGAAATTCATCGCTAAATGATGACATCTATTAGTAATATGTATAGAACATATATATTTTAGATCAAATTTTATCTTGTTCGTAATAAAGTTATTATAATATGTTGTTATTGATAAAGTTAGATATACCAAACACGAAAATACATTTATAGAGAAAAAAATGAAAATGTAATACAAATGCAAACATTCAAATGTAAACATCTGATAATAATTCAAATATAAACAACCAATATAAATACAAATGTCATTAAGGGGGTGGGGGTGGCTACTGTTGTTGTTGCAGTGGAGGTTGTAGATCTGACGATTGTGATGAGGTGGCTACTGTTCTTAATACATTTTATACATATATATTAAATATGGTAACTTCCTCTCTTGTTTAGGAATCTACAATTTGTGATGAATAGTATGAAAAAGAAAAAAAACCCAATGCTAGAGGAAGAAGAAAAAAATGAGCAAGATATACATAAATGGTGTCATCGTTAACATAGCAAAACACAAGTGTCAGGATCATAAGATGAAATTAGCAAAGGATTCATGCTTTGCCAAAATGTATATTCTACTACTACTGTGTATAGTTGCAAAAAACATTCAAATGGTATATATATAAATTTAGCATACAAAGATTGCTATGCTCAAAACTCATCTTCATCACTTATGAAGAAAATGAGAAAGTGTCTTGCAACCAACAATAAATTGGCAACAAAATGCCCATGATTCTCAATCTCCAATTAATTTCTTCTAAAAATATCACAATTCAAAATAACTTTCTACCAAGGTAAAACAAAATATCAAACATAACATCACCAAAACCATCTAATTAAAAATCATAAATGAAGTTCCTTGATTGATGCTCTAAACCAAAAGCATAAAGTTCTAATAAAAAAAAAGTTGAATTCACTTAAAGGATAGACTCACCATTGTTAAAATACAAAAGAGTTCAAAGTTAATAACATTGTTAAATTTCACTTTAAATTGAGAAACTAGTTTTTTGCAATAACAATACCTATCAGTGCTTTAGATTGAGCAACTAAGCAAAGCCTTCACATAAATTTTCTAGAATTCCTCTGACAATGAAAAGATATAATTTATCTTCCACATATCACTAGAGATGACATGTCCAGCCTTAACCGTTTTTTCATGTGCCAAACCTTCAACTCCTTGAACAATCTCAGCTACACACTCTTTCAACCTTGCATCTTCAGTCATGAACCTTGATAAATTTCTCCAATCTTGTCCATGCTAGATTGGAATGCATGAACAATGTTGTCATCATTACTTTTTTCTTAGTTTTTTTGCAAGTCACCGTTCTGTCAACTTGCTCTATAGTTTTTCTTTTCGTAGCGATGGATACCTCATTGTCAGTAGCTTAAGTAGGAGAAACATCATCATCACCATTGTCATTTTTAGCAACATTCAATGCATTAAAAGCTTTTAAAGTTGCCCTTGTTGTCGTAAATGTAGCTTCTTCAATTTTTGTGTTCTTTATTGCATCAGCTAGTGACTCTGCTTTTTCCCTGGTTGCTTTATTCTTCCCAGATATAATGGCTAATTGATCAAAGTGAGGGAAAAGGTTCTTTCTAAGTCCTATAGCAGCTAGGTGACTCTATCTATAACTAAATATAAGGCATCAAAAAACTATGCAAAAGTTGATCATGGCCATCTCAACATTTGCTTTCATTACCACTCACAATCAAGCAATGACAAACACACAATATTACTAGTGTACAAATTCTGTTATGTTTGCTTGATTGAAACAAAAATGAATTAATTCGTTCAACACACAAACTTTTTATAAATGATACACGCTTATTTAAATAGAATGCACAAACTTTATTCGTAACATTTTTCTATTTTCCTAATATTAATACGCTTGAATAACTTCCCATTGTGACAACAATAAAATTCATAATTTATGGCCCTAAATCTGGTCATAAGTTCTATTAAATCCCTTTAAAAATGCATGAAAAATACCAAAAAAATCTAAATATAAATATATACCTAACTTTAGAATATAACAATGTTGTAAAATAAATTAGAATCATTACCTTAACTTAGCCAATCCAAACATCATCATAACAAGTAACACATTTGTTGACATCATCCTAACCAAATCCAAAAGTGGAATGCAATATCATCTCAACAACTTCCCTATACTGTGACTCCAACAATCTCATTTTAAAGCTAATATAGGGGATAGTCCTTATGTTGCAATTTAGGATCCTTTTTTTCATCCATTTCTTAAGTTGTTACCAGTAACCAGGCTTGAATGTCCCATTATCTCTACCCCAACTTCTTTCATTCACAAGATTAATGCAGCAGTCAATTAAGACTCCATCTTTAATAGGTGTCCATTGATAATGGATTTTTTGCTCATCCTCCCTAATCCTTGAGATGATGTTCTTTCCATCTACAAGCATAAGCTGAAATATAGAAAAAGCATAACAACAAATATATAGCATATAATAAGTAAATTAATAATTAAAGAAGAAACATAACTTATCTAATAAGGAACAAACACACATATGTCTTAGTCAACACAAGTTAGAGTTATTACAAATAAAGCATACAACATTTGTTGAACAAAATAAAAAATATAGTTTCATGTCTAGAAGATATCCAATCATTCCACATTTCTTGTGCCCAATTAGTTCTCCAAGTAGTCCATGCATTGGATGTCTCAATGTACTGGATTATATCCATATTTTCCATCACTTCTGATTCCACATACTCTTCATCCATTTCATCCTCAAGTGGATCATGTGTCATTTCTCTCCTAATGTGATTGTGTAATAATGCACAAGCAAAGATAATTTGGTATTTTGTTTCACTAGATACCAAGACCTCTTTCTCAATATTTCCCATCTCATCTTAAGGAATCCAAAACATCTCTCAATAACATTTCTAGCATCAGAGTGTTTGTAATTAAATAGTTCTTTTTTTGAACGAGGAGTACAATTTTGTCTCCATTCATTCAAATGATAACGTTGACCTTTATATGGAGTTAAAAATTCCTCTCCATTTTCTTACTCAACATCACATAAATAGTAAAAACATATGATAAAAAATTTAATTTAAGTCCGTCACCCTAAACAATATCAAGCTAAAATAGTTAATAATTTAATGCATGTTTTCCTCATACCTTTTAGGACTTTCAATCCATTTCTTCTAGATATTGCATCTTGAAGAACCCTAAAGTCTACAGCAGAACCCTCTCAGCCAGGTAAGATATATATGAATTACATATCCTGTAAACATACCACTAACACATTTGCAACAATTTCATTCTTCCTTGTTTTGTATCTAGGCTTATCAATTTTCAATGCATTAACATTAATGCAAGTCCCATCTAAACCACCTAAACAAGTCTATTGTTTCCAATAGAATAATGACAAATTATCCTTCAGTTGCATTTTTAATTGATTCTTATACTCAAGTTATAAATTTTAAGAAATTTTAGTTTACCTTAAAACCATTTCTATCGAAAGTCAATTGAATTCTCAAGTACAGGCTCTAACTTCTTTAGCAGTATTGATTGCTATCTTAAAACAAAATTCAAAATAAACCAAAATGCCTACTTATTGTCTCACCACTTCTAACAAATTCTCTCTATATGATCCTATTCTTTGCATGATCAAAAATGATGTACAAAAAGATATAATTTACAAAACCCAATCATTGAAATCATTTTGAAGCTTGAAGATGAAGAAAACAAAATAATACCGAAACTTGAGAGATTAGAGAAGCATGTTGATAGCGTGTTATAAAATATAACTTGAAAGAACAACTATAAGAGACATACAAGAGAAAGTATTTAGAGGAAGTAAGAAGACCTTTAAGTGTGCATTTATAAATGAAGTGAAGGGGCTTATTTATAAGCTAATAACCCCTTATCTAGATATAATTTACAAACCCAAGATAATGTTAAGGGATTAAATGGATAGATTAAATTCTAGTCTTCATCTAATCTAATTTACATCCAAATCTAGATATACATAACATAAATAGATATTCACAAAAATATTCATAACAAATAATAAATTATAATTAAGGGAAATAAGATAAAAATCAAGAATTAAGGCTAAGCAAGGATAATACATGATTAATTGGTACCATTCTTTGAACAAGCATCATGAGAGTGTTAATACCTTCACCACGTGTAACCGTACTCTCGACCCCGAACACTGTTCTGTAAACGATAGCCTATTTCGTGAAAATATACATAGGCTAAGTTGAAGGTAACATTTTAAAGAAATAGACTCAAATAGGTGGCCAATCGCATCTCAACAAAAAAGATTGATGGTGACTCCATTTCACATCGAGCGATTGGGTTTCTAGACCTCGTATGTTATGACAAATTTTCACTAGACAAAAGCTGCTCAAAGTATGCGAAAAGTCTAGAAGCAAACCGTCATCCAGTGGAACACCTTAAGAGAAATAGATCCATGGTGTTAGAAAAATCCCAAGGAAACTGTATTTTCATCCTAACCAAACCATTTTCAATGTAGACAATTATCAGGATAAATACCCCATCCCCTCTACATACATGTATGCTACCCACATCCTACATAATAGAGTAAAAACTAAAAAGTCAAACAACCATATCCGATTGTTCTTCTAATAAGGTTGTCGGCAATCACAGATTCATCCTATCACAACCAAATACCTACATCCCCTTCAACTTTCCTTCGAGTGCTTATGAACCTCGATTCAAAGTCATTTCCCCTACCACTTCATCAAGCTTGCAAACTTCTCCATACCAATCTTGTAGCCATGCCAATTTCCAAATAAAATTGTCACCATAGTCAAACCAAAACAATCCTAGTTTATTGCTTCTAAGTTGTTTAAGACTATTTAAATAACTTCTTATTTGTTTATTATAGTATACTTTTATTTTAAACCAACTAAGTTCTTATATTTTTATTTTGAAACAAATAAGCTTTTACCATTAATAATTTACTTAGTGCTTGTTTGGCATGAATTTTTTTAGCTTATCTACCTCTTAAAATTAAAAGTCGGGCCAAGTAGGATTTTTGAAAAGCTCTTAAAAAAATAGTATTGTTTTAAAGAATAATTTTTTTTTAAAAAAAAAGAGCTTACAGACAATCTCCAATATGAGCTTTATTTTCTCTTCTTTTAAAAACACTTCAACTTTTCAAAGCATACCCTTCTTCCCATCAATCTCCCTCTCCTTTTCCTCCCTTTACAAATCACCATTTTCTAATGTAAAATCATGATCTCCCTTTCTTTTATCTCTCTCTACAAACACTACTAGAAAAAAAATAAAAGATTAGCAAAATCTAAGATTTTTTTATTCTTACAAATATTAAAAAAAAGTAAACCTAAAATTTAAAATCGCATTCAAATACTATTTAAAGGTTTTTTCCTTTCTTCACTAAAAAATCTAATACTATTACTACCATTGAGAGTTGTTTAGTTTCTTTATGGATTTCTTTGATTTTTTAATATCTGAAATCATTTATAAACTAAAAATAGACTTATTCCACTTTGGTTTATTAGGTGATTAAGGATGACGTGAATACTCGTTATGGTTATTATAACCAAAATTAGAGCTTATATAATTTATTTTAGCAAATAACTTACCAAATAATTTTAGCTTAATTTTAAAAGTTATTATTTCTCATAAGAGCTTCATAATAGCTTTTAAGCTAAAAAAAATTAGGCTAAACAAGCTCTTAGTCAAAATGTCACTTATCATTTTATTTCACATGCTATTGATGTGACATGTTAATATATCATAATAGACGTTGAAGAGGCATGTTGACATGACAGGACAATGTGCATTACTGTTTCAACCTTCACATCATCACTACATCAACATCATGTGAACAAGTGACACTTTAAAATAAAAATATATAAACTTAATAGAAGAATAAAGATTTATTATATTTAAACTTTTCTTAAGTAAAAAATAAATAACAAAAATGTCAACTAAAAAATATTCTTAGAAGGAGAATTCTTTTTTTAGCCCTTAAATATAAATTGTTTTTGAAAATAACCGTTCAAATAATTTTAATTGTTTTAAGCCAAGAAAAGAGATTTTGGAACAAAAATGCGTTTAATGAGACACCTTCTTTGACGTGCATTCTCATATAGGTGTAAAATGTGAAAAATAAATCTGCAAAGAATTTGTTCCCCTTAATTTGTGCAAAACATCCATTTTTTTTTGAAAAGCTTGTGCAAAACAAAATCATGTTGCAGGAGATGGTTTTTCAAATATTTCGAACATGGCATTCAGATAATAGGAAAAAGGGTGATATTGAATTGAACGAGGAATCGGTTGTGATGAATCTAAAGCTTCGAGAATAATGTGAAACTAGAAATCCCTGATACGGTGGTAAATCGAAAGGAGAAAGATGTGAATCCAAAGCATGAAATGGTCATGCTACAACAAGACATATGTGATGTGTCACAACAGGGTTTAGAGTTTGTTAAACTGCATAGGGGGAATGTGTAACACGGCATGGTTGGAATGGGTGACACATCATGATGAGTGTAACGACCTTTTCCCTTCGATTGCTACCGGCATTCGAGACTTGTGAGTAAACCCACCAAATCTCAAACAAGCCTTAGTTAAACCTCCAAGCCATTTAAACTCAAATTACAATTTTAATACCATAGTTCATTTAAACCAAACAATCACAATATTTAATACATTGCATCTAGATACAAATAACCAGGTTTGATAATTTCATACCATTTCAACATAATACGTAGTAGTCATTACATGACCTTAAGCTCTAGCAAATACATTTCCAGTAACTATTAATTAATACAAATCGAACTATTTGACACAAACCGATCCTTTAGGCAGTAGAGTGACTCTGAGTGGAAATCTAGAGATGCCTTACCAAGGGCGTAGTCAACCTTGAGATGCTGAACAAAATCCTAAAACTGATTACTTATCTACAAAAGAAAGAAGAGTGGGGTGAGTCTCACAGACTCAGTGATCATCGACCCCGTGAGTAGGGTGTAGACGGGAAACAAGCTAAAAGCAGAAGATTTGAAAGTTTAAAAACATAAGAATATACGTATACCAGCAATTTGTTCAAAAATGAGAATTTGTGCCTTATATGCAATTAAGTAAGTTTAATGCCGAATAATCATTCAAAACATATATCAACCCAGTCATGGAAAAATTTCTACCATCAAAATCACTTAACATCAGTTTTAAAGTAGTCAAATGTCATCATGCATGCTCTCATAAAATCCAACATTTTACAAAGCTCACGCAAAAATTCATAATTCACCTTGTACACAAGAAGTAAATCAGATTCATCATATAAGAAGGGATTAGCAGAAAACTATTATTCCTCAGTGTGTGAAAATTACTTACGGGAAAAACCAAAAGGAATGTCACTCTTGAGTAGGTACAAAAATAATAACACATGGACCCACTTTCACATCATAACCTCTGGGAGTTCTGCTCCACTGGATCCCCACATGCCATGGCTATCTGAACGATGTTGACTGACATCGGAGAAAATCAAGCGATCGCAACCGTATACAATCATTTATGGCCTAGCCATGTAAAATCACAAACATTGGTCCCAACCATGTCTAACAGCCCGTCGGCTACCCCAAAAGTTCTCTACCTAGAGTTCACTTGTGCACAAGGGTCACAATTAAATCAGAGTGACAACTGGCCTACTCTCGAATCTCCCAGTTCCTTAAAACTATTTAAAAATCAAATCAAGTTTTCAAAGGATTATTTTAAACCATTTTTCAAAATACCGATCAAGGTAGCATTCTAAAACCAATTTTTGTATCCCCTTGCTATGTAAATCTTTTTTCCTAGGTTTAATGCCTAATCCACATGGTGAATAAGGATTTATTCATGAATGCACTTCACAAATCTCACAAGGCACATTTTTGACAATCAAAACATTGAAAATGCTTGCTTCCCAATTTTTAAATTCTTTACATATATAAACCATATACATATATATAGTCAAATCCATTTTAAGTATTCGGCATTCATAATTTTCTAAGATCACTACCAGCTCATGCTTTCCACAATTTGCATCGAAAATAAACCATTTCACATTCACAATTACATATATAACTACATACTGATTTATAGGATATTTTGAAATAGGCACACCTACTCACTTTAGAATTTTTAGAATGCTAAATTATCTACCAATTCAAGTGCACACTTCCTGATTTTTGCTGGATCCTCCCCACTCCAAAGCACCAGTTCTCCTACCTAAGTTTCCTTTGCTGCCACCAGCACAACTACATCTTAAAAATCAATTTAAAAGCACACTTTCAACCAACTAACAATTTCCTACTTCCTTACCTTAGAAATCTGGAATCAACCTACCAATCCTCCTTAAATTCAGCCATGGGGAAGGAAAAAGAGAAGTAACTTCATGTGAAGGAGGGACAAAAAGGAAGAAACATGGGAGGAGATGGAGAAATGAACTTAAAATCCGGTTGGGACATGGTGGAAGCCACGATTTTGGAGAAAGAAAAATTCACACAAGGAGAAAATGCTTAAGGACAAGAAAAGTGAAAATTCTAACACTTGACATGATAAGGAGAAGAAAATGGTAAAGGTCCTCCCTTTTTGGCTGGCCATGAGGTGTAAAATAGAAAGAAAACTCTAGAAATCTTAAGGTCATCTAGTTAGTCAATCATGTAGGAATTTCTTGTCTTTTTCCCTTTGATTTTTCTCCCATCCTTTCCTTCCTTTCTTGTGTCAATTCTTTCCCAACAATTCTTGCATAAGTGACCGGCCACATGGAGAAAAAATAAGAGAAAGCAAAGTCAAAATTCCCTTTGTGAGGTTGGACCAAACTAAATAGTGAAATCACAATTTAGCCCTCCTAAGTTTTCATCTTTTTTTATTAAGGCCTTCTATCACTTTTAAAATTCTAATTTTTCTCCTATTTCCTTTCTTAACATGTGTATAAATATAATATAAGGTTCGTACCTCATTCACGTGTCAGCATAATATTTAAATATATATTTACCCGATAGTACTCTATTTTAGCAAAGCATACGGGTTCCCTCTAACCTCATGGTTTTCTTCCAATTTCCTCTTTTCTTCTCCTCTCCCACTTGGATTAGTCATATAACTCTCTATTTTAACTAATTCCACTAATAAATAAAATATTAATATTTTAATATTATTTTATTTAAAAATATTCTTTCCGCCCATCGCCATTCTCTAACACTCAAATCCCCTTTATTATTCTCAATAGAGTCTCATCAATCATTAAATGAGATTACGGGGTGTTACAATGAGAATATGTGAGATGGATGTGACACGATAGGGTTTTGAGCTTGTGACATTCCGTGGAGGGAATATGTGACATGACAGGGTGAGAATATGTGACACGACTTGGAAGGAATATGTGAGATGTCTTGAGGAGAATATGTGAGACAACATGATGAGCATATGTGACATGACAGGATTCAGAGTTTGTGATGCGCCATAGAGGAAATTTGTGACACAGAAAGGTGATAATGTGTGAGATGACAAGGTGACAATATGTGACACGGCTGTGACACGATAAAGTTTAGAGTTTCTGACACGCCATGGTGAGAATATGTGAGACTGCATGGTGAGAATATGTGACATGGCTATGACATGGCAGGGTTCAAAATGTGTGACACACCATGGAGGGAATCTGTGACATGGCAAGGCGATAATGTGTGAGATGGCACAATGAGAAAATGTGACATAGTTATGACACGACAGGGTTTACAGTTTATGACACGCCATGGTGGGAATGTGTGACAGGGCATGGCTTGAATGTGTGGCACTCCATGGTTTAAAAAAAGTTAGAAAAAAGGTGAACTGCATGAATGAATATAATATTATAAGGCCATTCATTTTTTAAAATTATATATTTTTCAAAATTCACAAACATCTGTGTGAAGGAACTAATAGAGTTTGATTTTCATTCATTCCTCATTCCCAAAAGGATCGGAGTGTTCGACTTCGTTCTTTGCAAGCTTAACGACATCACAGCAACAATGTCAATTATTAGTGAAGAGGTAAGTCAGTATCAAATTAAAACATTCTTCTGTTTATTCATTTTTGCTGAGTTGCTGTGATATGTTCTCATTTTTGCATTTGTTATGTTTTAACTATTTTCTTCCTAGTTTTATGGTTTTTGGGTAAATTGTGGAGATAGAAAACTACAACATTTTCTTTGCTAACATGGATTATGGACATACCAAAGTTTTGAAGGAGGTCTGCATCTGCATATCATGTAACTCGAACTACAACAATTGATCTGGCATGTAACGGTGATGCTAAGGCATTGTAAATACATTGTGTTGTGAAGGACTCTAATCATGGTGAGGTTGAAAACCCCATTAAGGTGAATCGCCAACTTTGACAAGGTTGAAAACTCCACTAAAGTGAAAAATAGCCAAAATCCCACCTTGGTTGGTTAGGCCAAAGATACTAAAACATCTTACTCTTTAAAAAGAGCCTAGAGAAATAAGCACTCCTACTTTAAAAAATGTTATTTATTAACTCTCAACTTGAATGTCTCATAACTAAGCTTGAGAGTCCTATTTATAGTATTATAGGCCCACATCATAATACAACTCTACTCCTAATTGTCTAATACAATTAAAATAATTACCAAGAGATTTAAATAAAATAGGACATGACTAGCTTAAAGTTCTAATACAAGTAAAGGAAGAATTTTATTATAGCTATAATTCTTAAATAATATTAATCTAACAATATACTCCTGTATCAAGTGGGTTAACTAGTTTTTGGGGCTTTTAGCTTCTTCTTTTTTTTGGGTTTTTAGCGTGTCACCACATTGGGTATATTTTAAGACAGTTCGTGTAATGAGTCAGTAATTACAGTGATTGGCATGTCACCACATTACTCAGCATTGGTGTAACACCTCGTACTTCGATATGGTGGTTAATAGAGCTTATTGGATACCAATTGAGGTTCATTAAAGTGTTTAAGAGTGTTGAAGGATGAAAGGAATATTTTAGAATAAATATTTTGTATGTGATAAAATAATAATAAAATAATACTATCTTATTGAGTTCGAAGTTGTGGAGTTAAAAAGGGTGCTATAAACTAAACCGAGGTATTTTGAAATAAAATAATATTTTATTAATAAAATAATTTTAAAATATTAATATTTTATCTATTATCGAAATTAGTCATGAAGGAGGATTATATGACTAATCTAAGTAGGGGAAAAGAAGTAAGCAAGAATTTCGAAGAAAAACGACATAAATGGGTCACGTGCTTTTATTTAACAAAGTAAGAGCCGGTAAGTAAATATTTAAATATTACGATGATACCTTGGTGAAGTGCAACTTTGATATTTGGATTGTACATGTATAAAGGAAGAAAGAAGGAAATTGGAATCAAAGAAATTATTGAAGGACTAAATTATAAAGGATGAAAAGTATGAAGGGTTGAATGGTAAATAAAAAAAAGTTTGATGACTTATATGCAATGACAATATTTGAAGTTAAATGGAAATTAATTAACCAAGGGAAGTTAGATTAGGTGGGAAGATGAGATGTACATGTAAAATTCAGTATTACATGCAAATTATTGCATGCAAAAAGGAGGAAGTTAGTGGGAAATATGTGGAACCCCACCATGTGAAAGTTGATAAAGAGAAAAAGAATAAAGAGTATATAAGTGGAAGAAAACTATGGTTTGGCAAAGGTAACCCATGGTAGATAAAGTAAGGATGGTAATGTGATTTGAAAAGAAAAAGATAATCATAGAGTGAAATGTTATTGGGTGATAAGGTGGTATTAAAAGGAAATGAAAATGAAATGCATAGAAATACATGTGGAAAGAAATGCAAATGAAATAAATCAAAAGAGAATACCATGTGGACCAATGCATGGACAAGGCAATCTAACCAAAGGATAAAGGAATGGATAAGGAAACATTGCATGAACAAGCCACCAATGCGAGTGGTGTTAATAACAAAGAAAGGAAATTGCATGGTGTAAGATGTGAAGGAAAAAAATAAAATAGAAAAAAGTTAGTAACCTTGGGCAATCCACCCATATAAGACAAAATGGAGAATGAAAGCCATTTCAAGGCTTTTGCCTTGAGGGAATCCACCTTATTTGGAAGAGAGATGAAAGGAAAATAGCCTTGTGAGGCTTCCACCTGAGATGAGAGAAAGCGTTGAGTGAAAAAACCTTTGAGGAAGCTTGGTTTTTATGGAAGATGGGAGAAAAACCGAAAGGTTTTCTCTTGCATGCCATGGTTGGGGCTTTAGGAAGGCATGGGAAGTTCAGCCTAGTGGTTCCAAGCTAAGGAAGGTAAGTAGAACTTTGATTTTGGTTATGATTTCTTGAGGAAATGAATTCATAATTATGTGAGAATGTTTGTGGCAGCAAAGGTCCTCCAAGATTTGAAAGAAAAAGATGCATGCATGTGGTCAATCTTGGAGTGCTTGGTGATTTGGGAGCTAGTTAAGCAATGGGTGAGTATTTTAGTCTTGAAATCACAAACAAACAAGAGAAATGAGATATGTGCTAATTTTTTATGCTTGTGGCAGCAATGGTGGCCAAAAATGTGAGGAATGGTGGATTATATGTGGAACTCAAGCTAAAACCAAAAGGTAAGCATGCAATGTAAACTACATTGTGTTGTGTTGGCTATGATTGGTTGAAAGAATGTGAATTGTGTGTTAAATGATTGTGAATAATATTGATGAAAACTATGAATTTGGTTAAGAATTTATTAGGTGATATGTTGTTGTGTATGAATACAATTAAGTGTATTGGGTTTGAATTGTTGCTAGGAAGCGTATAAGTAAGGAAAGATTGTTGTGGTGGCAAGCCGAAGGAGGTAACGGGTGACCTGCAAGTAGAATTAGCACCCAAATTGATAGCAATGTAGTGTCTCGCTATTGTAAAGTGAGTAAAGGGTGCCTATTTTAAAATTTCCAAGATTATATGAGGATATATGTACAGTAAACATTGATAGTATTCTTTAAATGCATTTGTGGAAAGCATGAGTTACTAAAAAATAGTAGGTGGTTTTAAATACTATTTGTGAAAGATTTATACATTATTATTGTGGAAAGCATGAGCTGGCAGAAACCATAGGAAATTGTGGATGAAAGTTGTTTTGAAATTTGTTTTTGATATATCTATAGATAAGCTATATATGTAAAGTGTTTTAAAACCCAGGGAAATAAGGCTTTTTACTATGTTTGCATCAAAATTCGTGCCTTGAATTTTTGAGTGATATGCATAGCTAAATGCATTTGTTAAATGTTTTAAAATGCAAGTTTTGAGCATTGATTTTATTTAAATCTTTGTACAAAGTGTTTACACCATGCCATGTAACATGAAAAGCAATTTGAAGGGTTATCGAACCTTGATTTCAAACGATTTAAAGGAAAAGTCTCTAAAAACTTGATTTAGTTTTGAAAATGATTTTGACAAACTGAGTGCATCGATAGTAGATCAAATGTCACATCGGGATAGTGTGACCCTTATACATAAGTGAGCTCTAGTTAGAGAACCTTTGGATTATCGACGAGCTGTTAGATTAGGGCAATGGTCTGTGATTATACGTGGCAAGGCCATGGGTTATTATATATGGTTAGGCCACAAGTTGTGATACGCAGTTGCAATCGCTTGATTTCTTAGATGTCAGCCAACATCATCAAGACTACCATGGCTATGGGAATCTAGTGGACTGAAGCTCTCAGATGTTATTACGTGAATTTGGGTCCACGGGTGATTACGATGCTTACCTACTCGAACGCCTTGTGAGTTTTTCGACGTGTACTCTTTTGCATGGTGGAGAGTTAAGATTTCTCTACAGCTCCCCTTGTTTGGATAAAACCTTTCAGTGCTTACTTGACGATCATGAGTGGGTTTATGTGGCTGTACACTTTGGATTTTTTACAAGCCATGCATTTTGGGAGCGTGCATACTTTTA
>NW_018397286.1:162832-163299 GCF_002168275.2 Theobroma umbraticum
CATATTTTGATGGCAAGTGATGTTTTTGATTATTGAACTCTATTTTGCTACACTTGTTTTTGGCACCATTTTGCCCAATGAAATATTGTATTATGATTTTACGGCATCATTTTTACAAGGCACAAACACTCAACTTATGGTTTGATTTTTCTAAGATTATTATTCTTATTTTAGTTTTATCATTCAAATTTACCTACTTTATGATTGTTTCCCATCTACCCCTTGCTTATGGAGCCAATGATCACTAAGTCTGTGAGATTCACCTCTTTATTTCCCTTTTACAGATAATCATTGACGCTTATGGTCTACTGCGGATATGTAAAGGCATCTCATAGCACTTTATTTTGAGTCACTCCACTACTAGAGGTGGAGTCATTCATAGCTTGAAGTATTTGTAAATAGTGTCAATGTAAATGTGCAGTTAGATTCTATAGACTCTAATGTATTCTTACGATTATGGTGAATAA
>NW_018397286.1:163309-163437 GCF_002168275.2 Theobroma umbraticum
GGCTTATTATGATTTATGTTCAATTCTTATTACAGAGAGGTATATGGTTGATGCAGGAGCATCTGGGATTGTATTTTATTTAATTTAAGTTTTTGCTAATTTTAATTGATTTAGAAATTATGAGTATA
>NW_018397286.1:163447-168492 GCF_002168275.2 Theobroma umbraticum
TCCTTTACTTGTATTAGGACTTTAAGCTAGTCATATTCTATTTAAGAATAGAACGCCTATTTTATTTAAATCTCTTGTAATTATTCTAATTGTATTAGATAACTAGAAGTAGAATTTTATTAGGATGTGAGCCTATAATACTATAAATAGAACCCTTAAGCTTAGTTATGGGACATTCAAGTTGAGAGTTAATAAATAATATTTTCTTAAGCAGGAGTGCTTATTTCTCTAAGCTCTTTTTAAAGAGTAAGAGGCTTTGGTATTGTTGGCTTAGCCAACCAAAGTGGGATTTGGGCTATTCTTCACCTTAGTGGGGTTTTCTAACCTTGCCAAGATTGGTGGTTCACATTAAGTGGGGTTTCTAACCTCACCACGATTGGTGTCTTTCACAACACTTAGGTGTTTTTTTACAACGTCCCAACATCAATGGTTCAAAGCAATTTCACGGATTTATGACATATTGACTAAAGTTTCAATTAAGGTTTGTTCAGGACTTGGCGAGTTCTTCTGCGAGACTCAGACGTTGGTAGCGATCAAGGAATAGCCGTTACAGTTGGCATGTAACAACATTTGACTTGGTATGCTTAGCGTGTAACAACATTTTACTTGATATGCATGGCATGTAACAACATTTTACTTGATATGCATGGTATGTAACAACATGTTACTTAGTATGCATAGCGTGTAACGACATTTATTTCTTTCTTCAATATACTGTGTTGCACATTATGGGTTAACTCACTTGTGCATGTGTGCCATGTTTTGCAGATGCTATCTAGACAGTATGATGATCTTGATAGTTTGCTTGTTGTGTTGAGGGAGAAGTGGGCATTCAAGGTCTCTATTAACACCCACTGTAAGTGGTCGCAACTGCATTACATCGACAAGACTCTCTAAGAAAAAGAAAAGTACGATGCAATCAAGCGTACGTGCTTCAAAATACTGCTAGACATATTTCCACAAGGCTATTGTTGTGTTGGTCTCCTATATAGCATCATGATGTGTCGAATCACTGAGACAGGATTGATCGACCATGAGCTATGGTTTGCCATTGGCAAGAGCAAGGTGCGTATATCAAAGTAAGAGTTTCGGCTTATCATCAGACTCAAGTTTAGTCGAATGCCCGATGTATATAGATGACTGTACGAGGTTGTTCTTAACGAAATTCATGCGAGATACTGGAATGGGCAATAGAGCATTAAGTTGTAGGCATTCCTTGATACGTTCTAAGGAGGCAACTTTCAACGATTAGGAGATGCGACCAAGATGACACTCATCTTAATCGTGAATAACATTTTATTTGGTCAAGACTACTGTAGACGGGTGATGCCTTGGCTCTTGTCATTAATGGAGAACATTGCTGCTTTGAATGTCTTCCCTTGGCACCATGTTTGGAGGTTGACAAAGGACTACATATTGAAGGGGTTCGAAGTGCCTGCCTTAAACTTGCAAAAGGATAATCGTTTAAGCTACAACATTTACGGATTCACGTGGGTGATACAAGTACTGTCACATAACATTTTTCAATTTTCTTTTGACATAATAATTTATGGTTGCACTCATTCATCATTTACAATCTGATAATGGTTACATTTGGCTTGCCATTCTGGGCAATAGAGGCAATTCCTACCTTCCAAAAAATAGTTGCCTTCTTTACTCTAAAGGATAACGACTACCCACGTATGTGCAAATGGTAATGCAATCAAAAGCTGAAAGGCTTCTACAAGGTGGTTGAGAAGTTGGAGTCATCTCAGCATGCGAGTGAATAGCTACTAATTTGTGCTGTGAATTTGTATAATAATTTTTCCTAAAATTTAACCACAATACCTATTTTGCTATTATGGGTACTCAAAGCCTTGGAGCCCACCTCGGATGAGGCCACCTCGGATGAGGCCACATGGAAGTATTTTCTCGACATCGATGTCCCCTTATCTGAGGGCCACCACTACTTGCCAATAGGGCACATGGAGGATCCAGCGAACTGAGGTGTAGGTGCAAGGCAAAAGAGGAGAAACTTAAAGGAAAAAAGAGCTATTGGTGCCATGAAGCGGAGACGCACCATCGCTATTGAAGACAATGAATCGTGGGGCCCTGAGTTGATGGAGAAAGGGGACGACCATGGCAATGTCAGTGAAGAGCGGTAAAGATGGTTCTAATGGTTTATGTTCAACAATTCTATATATGATTATCGAATAACATATCTGTGTTTGCAATTGGACCATGCGACAACAGCTCCTCCACCACCGAAAGGTCTCCCTCAAAGGCACAGTGCTAACAAATCGTCGATAAGATTGATTCTAATGGTTTGTGTGCAGCATTTTCACATATGTTTATAGAGTAACATAGTAATTTCTATTCTGGCAATTGATAGAGGAGACGATAGCTCCTCAACCATCGATCGGTCTTGCTCAAGCACACAATGTTAACGAGATGCCAGTAAGGATATTAAAGTTCTAATGGTTTATATTCAACAATTCCATATATGATTATTGCATAACACAGTAATATATGTTATTATAGTTGACCCATTCGACAAGAGTCAATGGCAGAGTAGGTACCAAACGTCAACTACGACGGATCATGTGTAGGCATAAAAATGACATGCTAGAGTTGAAGGCTTTAATTTAGTTATTAACTCTCACGATGTAGATGCTTGAGGATCATATTATTGATCAAATTAGACAGCTTGAAATCACAAGTACGTTATTCTATCTTTGCTCATGTATTGGTGGTTTACGTTTAGCATGTGTATTCTTATATTTTATTCTCGACTTACGCTTTGTGGTATTTTGGGAGTTAATGGATTTTCCCATTTGGCTCATTCTGCAGGGCGGTGCTTCATCTCACCATGATAGTGAGCACCACGATGATGCTGACGATGGGTAGCATAATGAACTCGGTGTCCACATTCACCATGACATTGTTGGTTTTGACGGAAAGAATGCAACTCATGTCAATGATGTTCCTAATGATGTTATGGCAGGGGATGTGACCCTTTAATTAGTTGATGTTGAAGGAGACCATGTTCCTAAGGTCAATGCAGTTGTCGATGTATCTGTAAGAGGGGAGGGGGACCTTCGGTTAATTAAGGTTAAAGAAGACCATCTTCCTAAAGCCAATGCAGTAGTCAAGGTAGCAACAAAATGGGATGGGAACCTTGCATCAGTTCAGGCTGAAGGGGATCATGTTCCTTAGAGCACTCCTGAAGGCATCATGTCACGGGTGTCGTCACTAGAGTTGTTTGATGTCCATCATAGTGAAGCACTCAATTTAGACCCAATGAACGGGCATGGGTCAAAATGGCTAGCAAATACATTGCAAGCCTGTAAATTGACCCATCGGTGAGCCGTCGAGATATGAAGAACTTAATGGTGGAAGCATGCGAAGCTTTCAAGAAAAACGAGTGTGCGAGGTAAGCTCATAAATAACATTACAAATATTGTTTTTGAATGAAACATTAATCCACCAAGCTTTTTGCAATTTATTCTAATACATGTACACGCGTAACGTCGGGATATTAAGGGATCAAGAGGTTGAATTGTTCACAACATTAAAGGATCTCTAAAAGGAAATGAGAAGTGAACAAATAGTTGCATAACTCAATGTACTCTATAAGAAAATGATAAGATCGAAGTCCAAGCTGTGCAACACCCGTGCATGCATGGTTGATATGATATTCTTTGTAAGTTTATTTGCACATTTTAAAATTATGAAAACACTAAAGTTTTGGATTGCACATATGTTCTCAATAACATTGCACTTGGAGAAATCGAATAAGAATGCTTGACACCAATGCACAGCATCCCAGTTCTCAATGAAGTGATTATATGCTACCTCATTCATGGAGCATAAAAGTTCCATTTGCTTCTTGAACTCTAGCTAGTTTGAGAATCTAACATAGTGCCAAAATTGGAACTTTAAGTCTTCATCTCTGAACTTCTTCCCCCACCTCCTGTAGATGTGTCATGCACACATTCATTGTTCAACGAAGGGAAGAAGCCCATTGATAGCAATTAAAAGACCTTACAACAACAAAATAAATATGGTAAATAATGAAAAGATACTACAGTAAAGATTAATTTATTGCATGCCTTATTAACAACTTTGTCAATCTTCATGGTGGAAAAGAATGCTTAGATAATTTGCAGCTTGTGTTTATTTATTTCAATCTAATAGGTAAACACTAAATTCATATCATAATTTCCAGCATGTGATTATTAAAAGATTCATACAACATATACAAAACACACATACAGTACATAACAACATCAAATTATTTTTAAAATATTTTAATAGTTTTATTTACTATTTTATTAAAAAAATACCTTTTGCATGTCACTCATGATGGTCCATCCCATTCCATCTTCAATACCTAAATCAGCACATAAGAGTTCTAAAAACCATTCCTTATGGTCTTTGTTCTCAACACCATTAACCACTATCCGTGTAAGGGAGAACATTTGGTTGTTCCCATCTTGGCCCATAATAACTAAAAACTGTCCTTTCACTAAACCCTTCAAGAAACAACCATCCAATCCAAATATACGTCTACAACCTTTTAAAAAATTATTCTTCAATGCCCCAAAGCAGATATACATTCGATGAAAAACTGTTGTCTTATCTAATGTAGACCTATCCACCTCTATTTTAATTGTTGACCCCTCATTTGTCTCTAAAAGCTCATCAACATACTGTCTTAATCTTCTAAACTCCTCTACATAATTATATCTTATTCCCTTCATCACTCTCAACTTGACTCTTCTAGCCTTTGTTAGACCAATTGCCACACCTAGCTGTTTTCTCACTAACACTTTGATTTGTCTTGCTCTTAAGAATGACATCCTGATAATATCATCTTTCAGCTTATTAGCCAAAACCCTTGCTATCACTTTCTTGTTCGTATTTATAGGCAGACAATTGTGTGTTCCTAAATAGGTTTTCACTCTGAAGGAGTTATCATTCCTATGCTTTGAAGCTAGTATCTCCCACTCACAACCAATTTCAGCACATTTAGCTCTAACTCTGACCTTGTCATTTTTTTTTTT
>NW_018397286.1:168766-176460 GCF_002168275.2 Theobroma umbraticum
GGCCTCCATCACTTCTGGTAGTTTCAAATGGGCCCCCAACAATTTCAGAAAGGCTACCACTAATTTTAAATTGGCTTTTGGTAACTTAATATGGGCCTCCAGCAGCTTTAAATAGGCCTCAGCAACTTCAAATAAGCCATCAAAAACTTTAAATTGGCCTCTAGTAGCTTTAGATGGACCTGCAGCTGTTGATTTAGATGGCCCTTCTTCATCTAATTGCTCTGATACAGCAGCCAACAACCTATCTCTGCTTGCCTTAAATTTTCTTATTTTATCCCTAGCCATTGCCAACCCATCCTCCCTTTCATCAGTTAACCATGTTGTATCAAAATAATCTTAATTTAAACCTTCTTCATCTTCATTTAAATGTTCTTCATCTCTAAGTTCATTATTTGGTGATAGAAACTCCACATCGTCATTGAGTGCTTCAAGCATTAGAGTACCATGTTAAGGAATTTCCCCATGCTCAACAAAAATAGAAAGAAGACCTTTCTCCTTAAAAGATCTGCACAAACCATTCACACTTTTATCATATCAAATTGCTTTCAAACCATTCCCATCTTTATAATATAAGCCTTTAATTAACCTTATATCATATTTTAAAGCCTTTACCACCTGCAATAAATTCCAATAACAGATGGTATCGATATCCAATATATCAACTATCGTCCTCTTCCCCTTCTTATATGCAAACTTGGGTTCATAAAATAAGATCTCCTCATGATGAAAGCATAATTGAAAGCAATTGTTATCTATGTGATAAAATTTAAAGACACAATCAGCATGCATTAAAACAAATGCAAATTTAGTATCTGACCCTGAATTGGACATTAAAATTGTTTATGCCATTAACTATATGGATAATCGAATGCTGAGTAATAATGCAAAAAAAAACTTAATGAAAATAATACACATAGGAATATCCTACAGCTCAACAATATATAGACCAAGGCATGGCCAATTAAAAGTTACAGGTAAACAAATCCAACCAAATACTACACGTGTAGATGCCATGAAGTCTAGAAAAAAAAAACTCATGTGTTATAAACATTACACTAACTAAAAGTCCTCTTAATTCATCATATGAGTTACACTAACTAAATGATTGAGGCTCCATATTATATTGTTTTTGGACTCTTCTTAATTGAACAGAACTTAGTTAAATTGAATTCTAAATTATTTGATTTACTAAATTCAATTAATTTTGTTCCAATCACATCCTCACATGTCAATTTCATTTACTAGTATGTTTGGAGGGTCATATTGTAATGTTCTATACACACTTTGAGATATTGCTGTCAAACATGTGTTTGAAATGGATAATTTATTACCAACAACATCATACTCTTTATGTGCCCTAACCACCATAAAGTACCCATAATAAAGTCATCTAATCTACTAAAGTTGGAAACTGAATCAAGGAGATCTTGGTGCATTACTTTTTTCGTACCTTGCAACACATTAAAAACACATATGCAACAATAACAATTAAAAAACAAAGCCAAATCAGCATACATTAAAAACGCATTCTAATATCAAACAAATATATTAGCAACAATAAAAAATGAAACCTTAAAGCTAATCTCAGTCAATATTAAAAATAGAACCTAATACTATTTATCATCAACAAATGAATCCGTACCTCGCTCTTCCAGACCAACAACCTTGTCCTTTTTCTTCCCTTTCCATCTCTCGATTTTTTTCCTCTCCCTAACTTTACCCATCAGCTTTCCTGATTTCAACTTTCAAGTGTCCCTAAATTGAAGCGTTCAAGCTTCAGGTTTGTCAGTTTCAAGCTTGGAATCTTCCAAGGTTTGTTTGTTTTAGGTTGGATTTCAAGCTTTTAGGTGGGTTTGGTTTCAAAGTTCTCAATATTTCACTCTCAATTAGTGTTTAGGCTTGGTTTAGGGTTTAACTTTAGTTTTTAAGCTAGGTTTCAATCTCAGTTTATGTTTAGGTTTGGTTTTACTCTCGATTTTTTGTTCACTCTTGATTTTAGGTGTTCGAAATTTCAAAGGTTAACGATGCGGTGAGGATAACTACAGGTTAAGGTTTAGCCACTGTTTAAGGATAATTACCGGCATTAAGGTAAAATGAGAACTAAAAGCCAAATCACCTCCCATACCATCTGAGCAAAACTACCACATGGCATTTCTTTTATTAGCATTTTTTCGTTCATTTTCGTCCTCATATATTGAAATTTTATTCAAATTAGTCCCTGTACTGTAAATTTTTCTCCACTTCAGTCTTTTTTTTGGCAAGAAAATTTTACTTGCTATCTACCACATGATGTGCCAAGTCAGCATCACATTACCACATGGCACTGTCATGGCAGTTCAATAAGATGACGTGGTAATGCCACGTCATCTCGTCATGTGATACAGCAATGGCACATCATTCGACCAATTACACATACATTGCCACGTCAGCCAAATTTGCCATTCAAGCCATGTTAGCGCTACCGTCTTCACCTTACGAAGAAAATGGATGTCGTTAGGGGAAGGACTAAATTAGAGGAATTTCCAAAATCAAGGGACTATATTACTTCAATTTTTAGTAGAAGAACTAAATTGAACAAAATAGGAGAGTATAGGGACTGTCCAGGTCTTTTGACCATTTAGTTACAACTTTCACAATTTACAAATACACATTCATTTGAAATTATTCAACTCTTACCAATTTACATTTTATTTAAATTTACTCAAAATTTCTTATAAAACGATTTTATTTAAATTCAAATATGGCAATCCAATTCTGCTAATTTAAATTTAAATTATTAATTTAGATTAAAAAAATTATTAATAAAATAAGATGGAATAAATATTTACAGTTATATTTAACTTTATCAATCATAAATACAGTCTGCAATCTAGAAAATTTCAACTTAAAAATTAATTTAAACTATTAAACAAAATAAAATATAAAAATAAATAAATAATTGAAAAGGTGAAACTCAGATTCTATGGTTGTAATAAGAGGTTTGTCATATCCAAATTGAGTAAGTCAGAACAAAAATTACTTTATAATCATCACTAGTGTTCATATCTCTGTTTTTCATTTTTTTTAAAGAAAAACTAAAATCTACATATTTTGCTTATTTCACTTTAGAAAAAAAAGTTAAATTAATTTATATATTCTAGAATCAAATAAACAAGTAAATACATATATATATATATATAACACTATAATATCTTTACACTTAAATATTTAGCTTATTAATAAGCATATCAATAATAATCTACTTGAAAAGTATAGGGACTTGGCAACTCTATTCACTGATCAAAAGACAAAATGAAATGACTTGTAGCAATGACTCACACGACCGTTACCGACGCACAGGTCATGTAAACAAGCCTACACAACCCGGCTATCCTTTTAAGAATTTTATTCCACGTATGTTTATTTTCCTCACATTTTCATTACTACACCGATTAAGTTTGTCAATCATCAATATCATTGTCTCATCCATAACTCATATTGAAATAATAATGTCTTAGTAATAGTTCAACTGTTTTGATAACATAACTCCACACTTTTAATTTACAACATTTAAAGATCTTAGTCTCAAAATAATTCTAAACACATTATTCATTAAATTTTAAAATGACTCGACGACTAGACAGCGGAGTGACGTGAAAAAAGCTAGGAGATGCCATTACCTTCACGGCTGCAAAGGGTTCCTCGCCAACGATGTCCCCAACTATCTATTTATTTGCACATTAAACAACATGGGTGAGTTTCATAGACTCAGTGATCATCGACTCCATGAGCAGATGAGGAGTGGAAACAAACATAAAGATGGAATATTTATAAATCAAAGAGTAAGCATAGAAAACATACTCCATTAATTTGAGAAACTTTTATACTTTGCAAGTCTTAAGAATAATGAATCAAGTAAACGCATATGAAAACGGTTATATTTAGCATGCAAGAAAATCTTTCAACTTTAATATTCTTTCAACAATAAATTCAATGGCAAGTGTAAAATTAAATGTCTTAAACATAAAAATGCGAAATAACTAGTTACCAATGAATACATAAATTCCACTTACCATTTAATTAAAATTCTTTTTTTGAAGTCTTAATGCCATACCATGTATATTAAAAATCATCAAGTGAGCATCATCCATGGGTAGGTTTAGTATAGCCCTTAGGCTTATTCTCTTAGACACGATCACCTACTCATGGGAGCTGCCCACGCCACCAATACAAATTGGGGCTTCAAGTCCCTTTTTACCTACTCGTTTGAACTGCCCATGCCACCTAATACGAATCAGGGCTTCAGGTCCCCCTTTTTTCCTACTCATGGGAACTGCCCACGTCACCTAATATAAATTGAGGCTTCAGGTCCCCCTTTTACAATCAAATATTGAAAATCAACAATCACCACTTTGTGTACAAAAACCACACGTAACTTGGTTTGGTAACAGGTCCTACCCTTGAATATCTCAATCACGTTAAAAAAAATGAAATCCATTGCCATTTAATGCATTTGCAAAACATGATAGATCAAAAAATATATAATCATAAATCAAATAGTATGCATACTTTATTTCGAGGCATGTCATATCCATCAAATTAGCATGCTAAGTGAAATTGATAATTTATCATCAAATCCCATGAATCAAGTAATGGCCATTGGTCTAAACATCACACGAGCTTACAAGGCATGATTTTGAAGCGAAAACTTAGTCGAAGGTTTGTTTCCCCGTAATTAAAAGCATGTAGATATATACTTATATGTGATATAAAGAAAAACAGATTTGAAATCCTGGTTACATTCACAAACAACCCAGGGCTTTCTACCAACTCATACTTTCCACAATTTCATCAACTATCAAATATAACATATTTATTATTTATGGGAATATAGCTTTGAAATTTAGCTCCCAATCACCTCAATTGTTGGGATTTCTCACCAATACTTATCCTTTGAGTCTTAGCTTAATTTCATTTCAATTCTGCCATAAAGTTTAGCATTTTTCAAACTAGCATCATTATCCTAGCTTCCATGGGTTCAATGCCTCAATTTTTTTTTGGTAGAATTTTTAGCAGCCAAAGTGCCATTTCAACAGTCCCTAACAACCATATTTGGCATCCATGAATATATTTCTAAAATTAAGTACTTAATACACAAGAGCAGTAGAAATTATACTCAATGTTCAATTAAATTTTTATTTCTCAAACTTTGCTGCAGCATTCAAGCATCACATTGTAAACCCATACTATCAAGGCTTCCCTACTCAACCTATGGCCAATTAATATAAATCACCCAGAGATAAGCCCAAGCACTCACCGTAGTTTTGATGATTTAGCCCTTCAAACTAAACATTCAGCACCTTTCAACCCTCAATATCAAATCTGCCATAAGATTAAATGATTATTACTTGCTTGAATTTATAATATAAAGGGCCCAAACCAAATCTCTTACCATATGTTCAACTTTCAGCTTGAGAATAGAATTTAGGAAGCTTTATCTCCTTCAAAAAAAAATGTGGTGGTTTAAACACTCATGGCACACTTCAACAACTTCCCACTTATAACATCATAGGCTGCCACAAAGAATTTCAAATGTCATTAACCCTTTGAACTTGGATCCAATGCCCACATGAAAGAACTTCTTACCTATGTAATAAATTTTCAGCCCTAAAATATAATTTGGGAACCCTTCAAAAATGATTAGTGATGCTCCAGTTGGTGCCTAAATTAGCAAAGTAAGACTCATTCTTCTTAACTGAGAGCTTAGCCGCCATTCTTCTTCCTTCAACCTCTTCCTTACCTTCTTTATTTTCTTAACTCAAAGAAGTGACTTAGATGGAGATTTGGTACTCTTCTATGGCCAATGAAGCTTGGGTTTAAAGGCTGATAGCTAACACCAAGGCTGGCATTGGGGCGGATTCTCCTATGAGAATAGAATATGCCCACTTTCTTCACCACAAATATCCAATTCTTTTCTCCCCCTTCTTTTTTTTTTCTTGGTTAGCAGAAAAAGGAAAGGAAAGCCCTTCAATGAATCTTCAAGCCAGGTGAAATTTCCCAAGTCTGAAGCTTTGTGTATTCGTCAATTCCTATGCCTAGATTTTTTTTAATGGTGTGTTAAATCATATCACATGGTGGGGGACCCATATGTCCCCCACTAACCCATATTTGTTAGGTAAAATGAGTTCCTAATGGGTATTAACCCATGGTTTCATGCTTTAGTCCAATAATATATTTATTTAACCTTGTAAATGGTTATTTTTGCAAAGACTCTCCCACTTCAACTAATCTAATTTTCATCTCTTTACTTGTTATTTTCTTACAATTAAATCCTTCAACTACTTCTTTAACTTAAATCTTCTTCTATTATTCCTCCTTAACTCATATACAAATAAGGTATCAAATTCACATTCCACAAAATTATATCCATAATATTTAAATATATATTTGCTTTTATACCTTATTTAATAACGACACATGGATTACCAACAATGCTTCATTCTTCAAAATTCTTCTCAATCTCCCCCACTTTGACAAAACTTAACTCCTCAAAATCGTCTTCTGATGTTACACCATCTTTCATTACTTAACGTAAAATTTAATATTATTTATTTATTTACTTGTATATTATTGAAATATTAGTTTACTTCCCACATCACCACCTTAATTAGCAAAATAATTTTCATTTGGTTAACGTCTAACGGGTGGAATGTTCATGAATAATCAAATAATATATTTACAAATAAATAAAAAAATAAAAACTCATCTATAAGAGGAAACTAACAAACACAAAATATGAATGAATGTAAGAAACTACAAAAGGAAATTGTGAGAAAGGTATTGTACATAGCTCACACATTAGTTAGGCCGACAAGTTGTTTTCATTTACAAGACACCTTATGTTTTCAAACTTTGTCCTTCGTATTGGATAGGTATTGCGTGTGTGATCGATTTGTCTACAAGTTGAACATGCTTTCAATTGTCACACTCGTGGAGGCCCCGATTGACTTGGAGATGGTGCCGGATTTGTGGATGGAACTATAAATAAGGATGGACAATTCTGTCTATAATGCCCGTACTTCTTGCATTGCAAACATCTCCATGCTTGACTGCCTTCACCAGCCGATGGAATCCTTTTCCTCCTAGGTCTTCCCACTTGGCCTCACCAAGGTGGTGGCAAGATGACAATTTGTTTCACATGAGGGGGGATGTCTCACTCACTAGGATGCCTTACCCGGTGAATAGACCTTGCATAACCCTCCACCAGAACAGTTGTCTTGTAGAAGTCGGCACAAAATTCAACGACTTCACGTTTGCATTTACTAAAAAATATAATGAACTCAATGTTCAAGCACAATGTAAATGCTATGTCAATTAGGGTTTAACTAAGAATTAAAGACATCCTGACCTTATTGTTGCAATGGCAATAAATCTGTTTAGAACTCACAACATGAACATGTCATCCTAGTTAGGTTTACAAGTCCGTCCATCTTCCCGTCTTTAACCTCGAACTACACCCAATTGATAGGTTTAACTACAAAATGGTCTACATCATTGAACCATTTACTCAACTACCTGGCAACCCAAAGGCTGAAAGATGTGGTCACCTTGACAGCCTAGTCATACCAGTCATGGAACCAACGCTGGAACATGTCTCTAATGAAATCGATCAAAACAGTGATTAGCATTTGTCTTGCATGCTTCAAGCATGAGTT
>NW_018397286.1:176560-177015 GCF_002168275.2 Theobroma umbraticum
ATATTGTAATGTTCTATACACACTTTGAGATATTGCTGTCAAACATGTGTTTGAAATGGATAATTTATTACCAACAACATCATACTCTTTATGTGCCCTAACCACCATAAAGTACCCATATAAAGTCATCTAATCTACTAAAGTTGGAAACTGAATCAAGGAGAATCTTGGTGCATTACTTTTTTCGTACCTTGCAACACATTAAAAACACATATGCAACAATAACAAATTAAAAAAACAAAGCCAAATCAGCATACATTAAAAACGCATTCTAATACTATAAACAAATATATTAGCAACAATAAAAAATGAAACCTTAAAGCTAATCTCAGTCAATATTAAAAATAGAACCTAATACTATTTATCATCAACAAAATGAATCCGTACCTCGCTCTTCCAGACCAACAACCTTGTCCTTTTCCTTTCCCTTTCCATCTCTCGATTTTTTTCCTTCT
>NW_018397286.1:177025-184416 GCF_002168275.2 Theobroma umbraticum
TACCCATCAGCTTTCCTGATTTCAACTTTCAAGTGTCCCTAAATTGAAGCGTTCAAGCTTCAAGGTTTGTCAGTTTCAAGCTTGGAATCTTCCAAGGTTTGTTTGTTTTAGGTTGGATTTCAAGCTTTTAGGTGGGTTTTTGGTTTCAAAGTTTCTCAATATTTCACTCTCAATTTAGTGTTTAGGCTTGGTTTAGGGTTTAACTTTAGTTTTTAAGCTAGGTTTCAATCTCAGTTTAATGTTTAGGTTTGGTTTTACTCTCGATTTTTTGTTCACTCTTGATTTTAGGTGTTCGAAATTTCAAAGGTTAACGACTGCGGTGAGGATAACTACAGGTTTAAGGTTTAGCCACTGTTTAAGGATAATTACCGGCATTAAGGTAAAATGGAAACTAAAAGCCAAATATCACCTCCCATACCATCTGATCAAAACTACCACATGGCATTTCTTTTATTAGCATTTTTTTCGTTCATTTTCGTCCTCATATATTGAAATTTTATTCAAATTAGTCCCTGTACTGTAAATTTTTCTCCACTTCAGTCTTTTTTTTTTGGCAAGAAAATTTTTACTTGCTATCTACCACATGATGTGCCAAGTCAGCATCACATTACCACATGGCACTGTCATGGCCAGTTCAATAAGATGACGTGGTAATGCCACGTCATCTCGTCATGTGATACAGCAATGGCACATCATTCGACCAATTACACATACATTGCCACGTCAGCCAAATTTGCCAATTCAACGCCATGTTAGCGCTACCGTCTTCACCTTAACGAAGAAAATGGATGTCGTTAGGGGGAAGGACTAAATTAGAGGAATTTCCAAAATCAAGGGACTATATTACTTTAATTTTTAGTAGAAGAACTAAATTGAACAAAATAGGAGAGTATAGGGACTGTCCAGGTCTTTTGACCATTTAGTTACAACTTTCACAATTTACAAATACACATTCATTTGAAATTATTCAACTCTTACCCAATTTACATTTTATTTAAATTTACTCAAAATTTCTTATAAAACGATTTTATTTAAATTCAAATATGGCAATCCAATTCTGCTAAATTTAAATTTAAATTATTAATTTAGATTAAAAAAATTATTAATAAAATAAGATGGAATAAATATTTACAGTTATATTTAACTTTATCAATCATAAATACAGTCTGCAATCTAGAAAATTTCAACTTAAAAATATAATTTAAACTATTAAACAAAATAAAAATATAAAAAATAAATAAATAATTGAAAAGGTGAAACTCAGATTCTATGGTTGTAATAAGAGGTTTGTCATATCCAAATTGAGTAAGTCAGAACAAAAAATTACTTTTATAATCATCACTAGTGTTCATATCTCTGTTTTTCATTTTTTTTAAAGAAAAAACTAAATCTACATATTTTGCTTATTTCACTTTAGAAAAAAAAAGTTAAATTAATTTATATATTCTAGAATCAAATAAACAAGTAAATACATATATATATATATATAACACTATAAATCTTTTACACTTAAATATTTAGCTTATTAATAAGCATATCAATAATATCTCTGAAAAGTATGGGACTTGGCAACTCTATTCACTGATCAAAAGACAAATGAAATGACTTGTAGCAATGACTCACACGACCGTTACGACGCACAGGTCATGTAAACAGCCTACACAACCCGGCTATCCTTTAAGAATTTTATCACGTATGTTTATTTTCCTCACATTTTCATTACTACACCGATTAAGTTTGTCAATCATCATATCATTGTCTCATCCATAACTCATATTGAAATAATAATGTCTAGTATAGTTCAACTGTTTGATAACATAACTCCACACTTTTAATTTACAACATTTAAAGATCTTAGTCTCAAATAATTCTAAACACATTATTCATTAAATTTTAAAATGACTCGACGACTAGACAGCGAGTGACTGAAAAAGCTAGGAGATGCCATTACCTTCACGGCTGCAAAGGGTTCCTCGCCAACGATGTCCCAACTATCTATTTATTTGCACATTAAACAACATGGGTGAGTTTCATAGACTCAGTGATCATCGATCCATGAGCAGATGAGGAGTGGAAACAAACATAAAGATGGAATATTTATAAATCAAAGAGTAAGCATAGAAAACATACTCCATTAATTTGAGAAACTTTTATACTTTGCAAGTCTAAGAATAATGAATCAAGTAAACGCATATGAAAACGGTATATTTAGCATGCAAGAAAATCTTTTCACTTTAATATTCTTTCAACAATAATATCAATGGCAAGTGTAAATTAAATGTCTTAAACTAAAAATGCGAATAACTAGTTACCAATGAATACATAAATTCCACTTACCTTTAATTAAAATTCTTTTTTGAAGTCTAATGCATACCATGTATATTAAAATCATCAAGTGAGCATCATCATGGGTAGGTTTAGTATAGCCTTAGGCTTATTCTCTTAGACACGATCACCTACTCATGGGAGCTGCCCACGCCACCAATACAAATTGGGCTTCAAGTCCCTTTTTACCTACTCGTTTGAACTGCCCATGCCACCTAATACGAATCAGGGCTTCAGGTCCCCTTTTTTCTACTCATGGGAACTGCCCACGTCACCTAATATAAATTGAGGCTTCAGGTCCCCCTTTTACAATCAAATATGAAATCAACAATCACCACTTTGTGTACAAAAACCACACGTAACTTGGTTTGGTAACAGGTCCTACCTTGAATATCTCAATCACGTTAAAAAATAAAGAAATCATTGCCATTAATGCATTTCAAAACATGATAGATCAAAAAATATATAATCATAAATCAAATATATGCATACTTATTTCAGGCATGTCATATCCATCAAATTAGCATGCTAAGTGAAATTGATAATTTATCATCAAATCCCATGAATCAAGTAATGGCATTGGTCTAAACATCACACGAGCTTACAAGGCATGATTTTGAAGCGAAAACTTAGTCGAAGGTTTGTTTCCCCGTAATTAAAAGCATGTAGATATATACTTATATGTGATATAAAGAAAAACAGATTTGAAATCCTGTTACATTCACAAACAACCCAGGCTTTCTACCAACTCATACTTCCACAATTTCATCAACTATCAAATATAACATATTTATTATTTATAGGAATATAGCTTTGAAATTTAGCTCCCATCACCTCAATGTTGTGGATTTCTCACCAATACTTACCTTTGAGTCTTAGCTTAATTTCATTTCAATTCTGCCATAAAGTTTAGCATTTTCAAACTAGCATCATTATCCTAGCTTCCATGGGTTCAATGCCTCAATTTTTTTTTGGTAGAATTTTAGCAGCCAAAGTGCCATTTCAACAGTCCCTAACAACCATATTTGGCATCCATGAATATTTCTAAAATTAAGTACTAATACACAAGAGCAGTAGAAATTATACTCAATGTTCAATTAAATTTTTATTTCTCAAACTTGCTGCAGCATTCAAGCATCACATTGTAAACCCATACATCAAGGCTTCCTACTCAACCTATGGCCAATATAATATAAATCACCCAGAGAATAGCCCAAGCACTCACCGTAGTTGATGATTTAGCCTTCAAAACTAAACATTCAGCACCTTTCAACCCTCAATATCAAATCTGCCATAAAGATTAAATGATTATTACTTGCTTGAATTATAATATAAAGGGCCCAAACCTAAAATCTCTTACCATATGTTCAACTTTCAGCTTGAGAATAGAATTTAGGAAGCTTTATCTCCTTCAAAAAAAAATGTGGTGGTTTAAACACTCATGGCACACTTCAACAACTTCCCACTTATAACATCATAGGCTGCCACAAAGATTTCAAATGTCATTAACCTTTGAACTTGGATCCAATGCCCACATGAAAAGACTTCTTACCTATGTAATAAAATTTCAGCCCTAAAATATAATTTGGGAACCCTTCAAAATGATTAGTGATGCTCCAGTTGGTGCCTAAATTAGCAAAGTAAGACTCATTCTTCTTAACTGAGAGCTTAGCCGCCATTCTTCTCTTCAACCTCTTCCTTACCTTCTTTATTTCTTAACTCAAGAAGTGACTTAGATGGAGATTGGTACTCTTCTATGGCCAATGAAGCTTGGGTTTAAAGGCTGATAGCTAACACCAAGGCTGGCATTGGGCGGATTCTCCTATGAGAATAGAATATGCCCACTTTCTCACCACAAATATCCAATTCTTTTCTCCCCCTTCTTTTTTTTTCTTGGTTAGCAGAAAAAGGAAAGGAAAGCCCTTCAATGAATCTTCAAGCCAGGTGAAATTTCCCAAGTCTGAAGCTTTGTGTATTCGTCAATTCCTATGCCTAGATTTTTTTAATGGTGTGTTAAATCATATCACATGGTGGGGGACCCATATGTCCCCCACTACCCATATTTGTTAGGTAAAATGAGTTCCTAATGGGTATTAACCCATGGTTCATGCTTTAGTCCAATAATATATTATTTAACCTTGTAAATGGTTATTTTTGCAAAGACTCTCCCACTTCAACTAATCAATTTTCATCTCTTTACTTGTTATTTCTTACATTAAATCCTTCAACTACTTCTTTAACTTAAATCTTCTTCTATTATTCCTCCTTAACTCATATACAAATAAGGTATCAATTCACATTCCACAAAATTATATCCATAATATTTAAATATATATTTGCTTTTATACCTTATTTTATAACGACACATGGATTACCAACAATGCTTCATTCTTCAAAATTCTTCTCAATCTCCCCACTTTGACAAAACTTAACTCCTCAAATCGTCTTCTGATGTTACACCATCTTTCATTACTTAACGTAAAATTTAATATTATTTATTTATTTATTGTATATTATTGAAATATTAGTTTACTTCCCACATCACCACCTTAATTAGCAAAATAATTTTCATTTGTTAACGTCTAACGGTGGAATGTTCATGATAATCAAAAATATATTTACAAATAAATAAAAAATAAAAAACTCATCTATAAGAGGAAACTAACAACACAAATATGAATGAATGTAAGAAACTACAAAAGGAAATTGTGAGAAAGTATTGTACATAGCTACACATTAGTTAGGCCGACAAGTTGTTTTCATTTACAAGACACCTTATGTTTTCAAACTTGTCCTTCGTATTGGATAGGTATTGCGTGTGTGATCGATTTGTCTACAAGTTGAACATGCTTTCAATTGTCACACTCGTGGAGCCCCGATTGACTTGGAGATGGTGCCGGATTTGTGGATGGAACTATAAAATAAGGTGACAATTCTGTCTATAATGCCCGCTACTTTTGCATTGCAAACATCTCCATGCTTGACTGCCTTCACCAGCCGATGGATCCTTTTCCTCCTAGGTCTTCCCACTGGCCTCACCAAGGTGGTGGCAGATGACTTGTTCACATGAGGGGGGATGTCTCACTCACTAGGATGCCTTACCCGGTGAATAGACCTTGCATAACCCTCCACCAGAACAGTTGTCTTGTAGAAGTCGGCACAAAATTCACGACTTCACGTTTGCATTTACTAAAAAATATAATGAACTCAATGTTCAAGCACAATGTAAATGCTATGTCAATTAGGGTTTAACTAAGAATTAAAGACATCCTGACCTTATTGTTGCAATGGCAATAAATCTGTTTAGAACTCACAACATGAACATGTCATCCTAGTTAGGTTTACAAGTCCGTCCACTTCCCGTCTTTAACCTCGAACTACACCAATTGATAGGTTTAACTACAAAATGGTCTACATCATTGAACCATTTACTCAACTACCTGGCAACCCAAAGGCTGAAAGATGTGGTCACCTTGACAGCCTAGTCATACCAGTCATGGAACCAACGCTGGAACATGTCTCTAATGAAATCGATCAAAACAGTGATTAGCATTTGTCTTGCATGCTTCAAGCATGAGTTAACACATTTCGCAATGTTGGATGTCATGAGTTGGTATTGCCTTGCCGGCGAACGTGCATGTGCCCATCTTTCAAGGCTTATTCTCATAAGGTTATAGTAGGCTTCTGCATGAATCTACTTGAGCTAGCTCATATGTCTATTGAAATCAAAAACCGTATAACAATCTCGAGCGAGGTTGAAAATCATAGAAATGTCATCACACTTGAACTTGTTTTAAAAGTTTTTCTTCAAGTGGTAACCGTATAAACTGTGGTGCGCTTCTGGGTATGCATTTTGGATTGCTTTCTTAATGTCGAGATTCTGATCAAAAATGAGCATAGTGCTTTTAGGACAACTAATCGCATCACACAACTTGCTAAGAAACCACATCTACAAGTCTTCATCTCAACATGGCCTATGCTAAAAGGAACTAGATACACGCATCGTTCACATCTTTGCATATAGTGACAAATAGAATACCTTTGAACCTGCCTTTCAAATGTGTCACTTTAATTGCAACCATATGATGCATTACATCCCTAAACCTCCAAATACAAGCCCCATATGACCAAAAATAATATTTGAATCTTTATGCCTCATCAGTAGCCATTGCAATGACTGTGCCCAGATTTTCTTGTTCCAACATATAAAAATACGAGGGTAGTAGTTGAAATGACTCCTCTGGGGGATCGAAAACAAGCCTCTCTGCACACTCTTTGCTTGCCAGGCCTTACCATACAAGCATTCCAATCCCACTAAACCCTCATCTCATCAAATGTCCTTAGGTCTCAATGCTACTCCATTAGCTTGAACCTTGTGTGACATAAGTTCACTAATTATCTTCACACTTGCAGTTCAAAATCACCCTTGTAAACCATCGATAATGCACGTGTGTAACTTTGTGGAACGTCCAAATTTGCCAATATTTTCCTTTTGGTAGCTTCATTGCACGTACCCCGAACTTGCATGCCTTGTCCTTGCAACCAAGCTCAAAACAACCTTTACATGGCCTCTTTACTCTTATCTGAAACTGATTTTTTAGAGCCAACATGTTCAAAACACATTTCAACTCGGCCTTTGAGAAAAAAATTCTTCTTTTGTATAAGCGATCATTTGCATATATCGACTCTTCAGTGGTAATATTTTGGAAAGAGAACATTTCTGCACTTGGAATTAGCCATGTACAAGATATCCCTACATTTTCCCTTTTTTGATAACTGTCATCGAGTAATGTCTTAAGGGAATAAATCCCGTTCTCACCAGCGATGGGGTTATTGTATATAAGGTCATCACACTGATCATCTCTTATATCAACACCTCTAACAGGTTCCATTTCGCCTTTAACATTATTGCAAATCGAAATGTCACTGTGTTGGGATTCGACCTCATGCTCAAATATGAAACTAATCAATAAATTAGAAATATAATGCAGCGAAAAAATAAATTAGCATTTAATCAAAGAAATAGTCGAATCTTACAAGGCCAATGTTTGTGTTTTTCATGTAAC
>NW_018397286.1:184426-184618 GCF_002168275.2 Theobroma umbraticum
ATTATGAACACTTATAAGTTTAAAAGTTACATATCTTACTCTAGATATCATAATCAAGAACTAATTAAATCCAAAATATTTGCTTCTTCACCTTCAGGATTTGTTAAATCTTCAGCCACTCAAGTGTTTGACCTCTAACATTAATCCACACGGTGATTGAATAAGACCTTCTCTAAGGTAGGATTTTACTTG
>NW_018397286.1:184628-184789 GCF_002168275.2 Theobroma umbraticum
TTTTGTTTCTAAAACAAAAAAATCAAAAATTCTTGCTGAATCTTATTTTTGTCAGATAAAAAAATTATTTTTCTTTTCTTATTTTTATGAAATGGCTGAAAAGTGGTTTTAGGCTTAAAGTTTTTTAGTTTACTAACATAACATATTTATATAGCCAAACT
>NW_018397286.1:184799-184874 GCF_002168275.2 Theobroma umbraticum
CCTAAATACAACAGTTGTATTTTTATATAATTAAGTCTCTCAGAACTTAATTAATTTTTCACTTTATTTTGGTCT
>NW_018397286.1:184884-185725 GCF_002168275.2 Theobroma umbraticum
AGTCTAACTTAATTAATTATCCTTATTTAATCCTAATTATGTCACTTAATGTGTGCGACCCATTAAGCTTCTAACATGTTGGCAATAAATATAAATCATAAGTAGCATTTTGCAACACATCATGGCCACCCAAATGTTAGAAAGTCAATTAATGAATTTGACAAAGCCCTTTAGTGATAAGCCTCTTGGTGCAATACGATCCTTTCATCAAATATCTCGGATATGTCATTAAGCATGGCTCAGTGTCTACTTATCCATATCAGTTTTTATAATTCATGACTAACCTTATGAATTTAGGAAACTAACTTTCTTCAAATTCATCATTCTTTGGCCAAAGACTTTATACAAGTTAATCAAGAATTGAGAAAAAGTGAAATACATCCCCTCATATCACTTGGGGTGATGAATCATCTCTTGACCACTCATTCACCTTCGTGTGCTTCATGGTATACCCAAAAACACCTTGTTTAGGCATTTGGTTACTTCTGAACCTGTAGAGGTGAAATCAAAGTATGTTATTCCCCATACAAGATGACTTGGTGTCTTAAGTCTAAGGACTAATTGCACGACTATCACATGAGAACATTTTTTATAGACACTTGGTGAAATACCAAATGGAGTTCTCATAGCGAGTCATGTTTAGTGAACTTGTTCTTTAACAAGCACCTACATGTTATCCTCAGATATCCCATATACTTTAATCTATGAGATCGATTGCTTATTTCTCAAGTAAGAAAGCTTAACATGTACTAATCTTTAAGCATTGCCAATGCCTTGTCTTGACAATACAATGATTAGGAGCAATTTTACGAACATGGCTTTGATGTATAGTGATCTCATA